>NC_056731.1:146794292-146834292 GCF_019279795.1 Protopterus annectens
CGATAATATGGGCTATTAGAAATGAACCTGCAAGTGCACAAAAACACAGGCATGTGTTCCTTTCCTTTTCTGCATGACTCTCTCCCACTGTGTTCATTCCTTTCTAATAAACTTTTTTAGTTTTCACCCCTGATGTTATTAAAAAATAAGTGTTCTTACCCACAACTGCAGAGATGGTTGCATTGCTTTTCAGAGTCTTCCAATTGTTTTTTATAATGCTTTTAATAGCAACACTTTCCGCACTGTGTATCCCCATCCTCAGAGATCTGCCTTATTCATGATCAGTAGATATGCATTGGCCATTTTCTTCTCTTTCACCCCCCCCCCCTCCATAGTATGGGTTTGAATTCCCCCTCATTTCTCTTTCTTCACTTGCCCTTCAATTTCTTTAACTTTTACTTCACAGTAACATATCTGTATAAAACATGGTTTTAATTTTCTCATATTTTGTTAAAAATAAAAAAAAATTTAAATCTGTTTCTTTGCAGGTCAACCTCGAGACCCTGATTATGTGGCTTCTAACCTTGTTCAGTTTTAGGCTCTTTGAACGTGCACTACTGTACTGAACACTGGAATTCCCACTGGTTTACTCTTTTTAAATCCTTGTACCTAAGCTTCCTGTTTCAAGTCTCTTGAAAACCTCTATGTCTAAAAACAGAACTGCTTCCTGTGAATGGTGTGTTGTAAGCTGTAAAAACTAGGTTGTTCTGTTTACATAGTTCAGAAAACCACACAGCTTCTTTAAACTCATTGACCACAAAAGAAATGTCATCAATACATCACCAGTAGCCAGTAATATACTGCATAAAGGCTGACTGATACAAAAAGTAATCTTCCAATCTAGTCATAAAAAGATTTCTATAACTGGGGGCTATAACTGTCAATAAAATTTTTTGTTCAAAAGAAAAACCATTAAAGAACATTGAACACCTTATCACCAGGAAGTTCATTTTTTCTTGAATGAAATAAATTATCCATGCTATTCCTAAGTTCTTTAGAATGACAATACAAAGCTTCTGCATCCAATGTAACTAATCACGTTTCCTGTGTAACCATATGTTCTTTTAATTTATCAGCAAAATTAAATGTGTCATTTATATAAGTGGGTGCATGCTTTATTAAGGGGTTCAACTAACTGTCCACCAGAATAGCCATTGTTTCTGGTTTTCACTTTACAGCTGACACTGTTCACCAAAAAGGAAGGTCTATTTCAATTTTATGTACCTTGGCAATACCAAAAATACAGAATTACTGGCTTTGAATCCAATCACACATTGAACATTTCCCGTGAAAGAAAACTTTTGGTTAGAAACTCAGGCAACATCTCATCATTTTTGCTGTAGCTCTATTAATAGTTCATAGGTTCATAGTTTAAGTACTAAGCTAACTGCTCTTGCGAGCCATTTTAAGCCTAGCCAATTATCCCTTGTGAGACTCAAACCCTGCACCTTGTGTTTGTAAGGCAAACACCTTAGCCATTAAGCCACCCTCCCAACATATCACTCATGCTCACTAATTTATAACAGTTTATAATAGTTAATATCAGATAACATCAATTCTGTTTTGGGCATATGTCTCTTAGTGTCCAATACTAATAGGGCACCACCCTTATCACTTAAATGTCTAGTACAATCTGTCATAAGTTTATTCAAAGTGTCCTGTTTCAAAAAGTTTTAAAATGAAATAGCATTTCTCTACAGTTGTTTTAAAACATTTCTCAATTCCCTTCCATATACCAATGGCGCAACAACAGAGTACAAGACAGGATTAAAATGATTGTGTTTACTCAGTATTGCAAGACGGTTGTTAAAATTCAGGTGTCTCACAAGCATTTTTAGCAAAACTAAAGTGTCTACTATACTATGATTTTAGCTAGGGATAAATTTCATCCCCTTTTTGATAAAATAATTTCAGACTCAGTTAATGTTTTTTTTTTTTTTTTGAAAGATTAATTATCTTAAAACGTGTTGGTTTAATAACTGAATCTTTCTCCTGTCTCCCATCTTTTATGTACTGCAGGTCAGTGGGAAAAGAAAAACTTCATAAATCCACATTCACTTGATGCAGAGATGTCACTTCTATCTCAGATTCTGGTTGTTGGGGTTCCTCCTCTATGAATTGTAATGGAAATTGTTCTGTTGTTGTAAGACTATTACTGGAAAGTTCCCCAAATCTGTTACTGCTGTTCTCCATGAATAGCTCCTTCCATCCTATTGCCTCTCTGCAGCTAACGTAGATGAATCCTCCTGCATTCCAAATCCCCACCCTCACTGATGTTTAAAATTTGTTCATCTTCTTTGCTTACTGCATTCTCCATATTACTTACAAATGGTTATAAACTGAGCCAGCATCACATTCCTTCGAATCTCTCTCAAGCTTCAATTATTTTTAGCTTGACTCTTTCATGCTCAGCTACTATAGCATAGATAGGGTGGAGCAAAGAGGGCAGCTACCCTGGGTGCCAAGTATTAGGGGCTGTGATTGGGTGATCCTGACCACTCTGTTAACAGTACCAGTGCACACTGGCTTTTAAATGTGGTGAAAGCTGAGTGCTGTAGTGCTCTTTATGTGTTCTAACTGTAGAATCTGTAGCACCTACGTGCCAAAAATGTAGCAAGGAATCTGCTATAGTTTAAAAGAAAAAAAGGAGTTTTTTTGTTTCTTCTTTACACAGTTGTTCTCTGTGAGCAGTATAAACAGCAACATCTAATTGGTATGTTTGTAGCAAGCAGTTTGCCACAGTTTAAACTGGAGGGTTTTTTTTAATAACTTAAGTACTTTAGTGCTCCATGTTCCTTCTGAATAAACTGTAGCAACTATGTTTCAAATGTAGCAAGCAGTTTGCTACAGTTTACATCTTTAAAAATCTTGTTAAGGAGTTCCTTGTAATCATTAACATACTCGGTGATTTAACTTCAGCTATTACAGCTTCAACTGTCTCTTTATGGGCATTCTCAACAGGTCATCATTGAGTTTAACTAAAAGCTTTAGGGTTTGCATTCCAGTGCTGTGAAAAAGTTCACTCAGTTCCTTTAAACAAACATGAATTGTCAACTCCATTAAGAAATTTAACAATTCTAAGTCCCTCGGGAATTCTCTTTAGTTAGATGCATTTTCCAAATAAGTTCTAAATTCCAGAACTTGTGTTACCCATAGAGGTGGATGCTTATCCAAAAAGGTCTGTAGGTTTTGTAAAAAAAAAAAAAAAAATTCTAGTTCACAAGCACTCTGCTTCCTGTAGCTTATAATACATTAAAATATATTAAAATATTGCATAAAATAAAATATTGGCAAAGTTCAAGTAAATACCAGGAAATGAGCATCATACATTTTGCTTCTAAGACTAATGTGTTAGCCACTACACTTATTTATTTATTTATTTTATATTTGTTTATCTGGATGGTCCGACTGGATGCATGTCCATTTTCAGCAGAGGCCCAGGGAGAAAAGCTCCAACAGAAACAATAAAAACATGTTACAAATATAATATTGACAAAGATTACATAAGCAAACAAGAAAAAACAAGTTCCACAGGTTAGAGTTAATCCCTGGTAAAAGTCAGGGGTAAATCAAACAGTAAGCTGATTGATAGATTTTACACATGTTAGATGATAGGTAGCCAGGCTTGATACAATGATATAACCAGTTTAGTGCCAGATGTTGTTTGAGTCTAGTTTTAAATTGACCAAGGGAGGAGAGTAAAGTAATATCAACTGGAAGTGAGTTCCAAGATCTGCCCACAGAGTTTGCAAAGAGAGAGTCACTACACCAGAGAATATTCACAGCAGAAGATGAAGCTATTGTTACTTCAGTCTCCTATTTTTCAGTTACATCTTGATGATAATAAATTAATTCAAATAAAAAAGATGCATTTATACTACTAGGGGAAATGTTTCCAGGACATCAGGAACTTCTACTCTTTTCGATAGGTGGGATTTTTTTACATCCACCTGAGCTACCACCGATTCATGCAGATGGGGTCTCAGATTAACATCTCATCTGAAGTGTGACACACTCAGGAGTGCAGCACCCCCTTATGCAGCACTGCAGTGTCAACAGTCTATCTGCCTATTGTAGGCATAGAACCCATAGCTTTCTGTACCAAAGGTGAGTGTCCTGAAACATAACTGACACCGCTATTAGCCATTGTTTGTGTTGAGGTTTGCGAAGGCTTTCAGACTGTATATGTTTCTTACACTTCTGTTATTTTTTAAGGTTTCATCAGTAGTTAAAGCTATATGATGTCCTTCCTTCAGGGAACAGTCTTTCTCTTTTCAATTTTTTTTTTGTCTATGAATATGGGCAGAATTTACATCTTTTTTGGTACATGCAATCAGAGGAACTCTGTACTTAAATTGTTGATTTAGCTTTATAAATTATTTTGCCTTGTTTAAATTCATTTTTTAGCTGATTTTATGTGCTGTAGGCTCCAGGTAGAATAATCTCTCAGTTAATCAGCACCCATGGGGATTGGTAGATGCCAGATAACTGTAATTTCTGGTTGCTTGACAGTTACTATTAAAAGTAGGCCTGACAAATACTGTACCTTATACTATTTGTTTGGTTTAACTTCTTAGATTGGTGAGAGATGGAACTTGTTCCTATCTTCCTTTATAAAAGTCTAAAACTTTAAAAACATAAGGTATGTTTCTGTGGGGGAGAAAACAGAAAGTGAAATACATGAAAATTGTACTGTAGTTCCTCAATATTTTTTGCTGGCTGCTTGAGAATGCTTGAGCTCTGGTTAACTGAGAGTTTACTGTAGTGCATCTTCCATTAAACTCCAACATTATATAGAGGAAAGCATTCATTTTCTGAAGATAAAGAGATGAGAACAGTCACACAGCTGTTTATTCAGCATGTGTCATCTTGCAATTATGAGACTTATCTTAGTTTTTTTTATGATGCATCTGGGATACTTCTGTGTTACATGTTTGCATGTGGGTTACTCTGCAATTTACTCATCCTTGGCATGGATTGATCACAAAGCTAAAGCTCAAGAGATGAAATTTCAAAGTCAAGTATAAATAAATCCCAGGCTAACCCATACGTAAACAAGTAATATTACTATTACTCAGTGTTTCTTCTGTTTTGTAGTTTAAATGTTTTCAATTTAAATTGTTTTAGTGGATTTTATTTTCATTTTTTTCTGCAGCAAACAGTCTGTATTTTGAGTTAGCAGTTCTGCTTGTATGTTAAATACAATATAAATCTAATTATGTAAGAAGTAGTTTTACTACCCTGTAATGCTCAGACACATTCCCTCATGTATAAACCTACACATAGATATGTAAAATCCTTACTCACGTTAGCAAGGCAGTAAGTATATAGTGGCATTTATTTTGACAGCTGTCACTTCATTTGAAATCTTTGACTGGTCTCATCATTACTGCCCCCCCCCCCCCATTATAGTTTATATGTTACTTGTCATAGTTTTTATTCACTGTACACCAATTACTCTTTTGTAATGTGCTTAGGTTAAGCCCTTTAATAAAACCAAAGCTGAAGCTGGCAAACATGTCACAGATTTGTATATGGGAATCATGCATAACATATAGTATAGATCTGAGCTTACACTAGAATGAAGGTTTTTTTCAATTGAACACTGGTCCTTACATTTAAGTAAAATCAGATAGTCTAGTCTAGTGTAGTCTACTCATGTTGACAGGATACAGAGCATTTTCTGGACTTTAAGAAATGTAGCAGGTTTGCCATGTGACTAAATATTTATTGATAAGTCTGTATGTTTCCATGGTGTTGGCAAGGTTGGGAGCCATAGCTGCCCTCATAACTATGCCTGTGATCTGTTTGTAGACCCTGTTGAAGTGAAAATAGATGTTATTGAGCACCAAGGTTAGTAGTCTACTGTACTTTTCAACTTCCCCTGGAAGTATCGCATGGTCTTTGTTGTAGGCATCAACCATAGCCCTGATGCAGTAGTTGTGGGGCAGCCCGGAGTACAAAGACTCAATGTCTATTGTTACTAGGATTGAGTTTCCATCAATGGGAATGTTTTTGATCTTAGTGAGGAAGTCCATAGAGTCCAGTATAAATGAGATGTTGTTTTCTGCTGGAGGTTTGAGCATTAAGTCCAAATAGAGTGCTAAAGGTTCAGTAATGGATCCCCCACTGGCTATCACAGGTCTGTATGGTGGATCCTGTAGGTTTTTGTGCAGCTTGCGGATCCCAAAGAATTGAAGTGGTCTTGGATGGTATACTGTTAGAAAGTCTTTGATGTCTTCTCTAATGAGGCCCTTGCTGTTAAGGTCTTTGAGTTCAGAATCCAGGGCAGCATAGGCTTTGTGTGACCTTACCAAGGTCACTATATCTGTAATAGAGTTGTTTTTCCAGTATTGTCTTGATTTCGTGGTTGTAGGTCGGGGTGTCTGTGATCAGCATACCACCCCCTTTGTCTGTCTTCATTATCCTTCTCGCCTTATCGGTGCTCAGGTTTTTAAGTACCTCCATTTCTCTTTTGCTGACATTGTACAGTTTTCTCCTTGGCGTTTTGTGCAGTAGTTTTCTGATTTTGACCTCACATTTGTCTTGATCTGCTGTAATGACCGGGTTAGGAGGGGGGCAAAAGTTACTCATTTTGTTCAAGTTGGCAGACCTGAGTGGGTGGGTGCCCAGTTGATTTTTATCCTTGCCGTTTTGGTGAAAAAATACTTTTAATTGCAGTTTCCTTGTGAACAGTCTGAAGTCAATGATGGCTTGTGTGAGAGTAGCTCTTTTCATGGGTATGAAGGTGATCCCTCTTCTAAGGAGTTTGAGCTCATCTTCAGTTAATGGTTTGATGGAGTGGTTCCATACTTCGAGTTTCTTCTTCTCTGTCCCATTGTTATTGATTGTGCCTGGTGTGCCAGGTCTCTTTTCCCTTTCCACGTTCTGTCTCTTCTTTCTTGTTGTACTCTTGGTGATTTCATTGTGAGTGGTTGTCAGTGTTCCCACATGTGGATCCCTTGAGGTCGTGGGGAGGGTGAGTATGGCGTCTTTGGGTTGCTGGTCGTTGTGGTTGTTGTGGGATTCTGGTCATTCTCTTTGTTCATTCTCTGTAGTCTGTTGAAATCCTGAAATCCCAAAACTAATTCCAACGACTTAGTCTTATATAACTAATTAACGCTCTCAAATTTTGAATCATAAGCGCTAATAAAGACTTGGTAAATCCCAGCCTTGTAGCACTTACACAAGTGGTACAGACATTACCCATTCCAAAAAATGAACACTTTATTCCACCGTTAAGGATCTGAATCCTCTTCCCAAAATTGTCCCAACCTAGTAACCATGCCACTATTACCAACAGACCTACCCGGGCACAATCTCCAAAAAGCTAATAGTAACAATATTTAATGTTAGATTATGTAGTTTCACACTGCAAACTAAAGTGATGGTATGATGGTAACTTAACAAAATAGATTAATTAATACTGTGCAAAGGACCAGACAAAGGATGACCTCCACCTCCGAACAGGGAAATCTATGGATCATTTCCTTTCCTGCTATTATTTTTTAAATCACATTCATTTAGCTCCACTTAGTCCCATATTCCCACCTTTAAGCCACAGTGTTCTCCTATAGATGCCTCCCTGAAGAAGGCAACTATGCTTTTTGCATACCAACATTGTCTTGCCAAAATAGTGACCATTCCTGTTCAGTTTTTTACATATCTTTACTCTCTCTTGTATAGCTGTAATAAAGCAATTTTAAGCCATATCTTGTATAGCTTTACAGTTTAACAGGTTTTAAATACAATTTAATACTAAACAATACAATAATAACTAACATAAAATATCTTGGACTCTCAGATTTATTCTGTTTACCAGTGTTTCTTATGCACTAATACCTGTTTTTTCCTTCTCCCCTAAAAAGAGTATTGTCAAGAAGGAATGAAGTATTATTTCTTCCTGTAGCTCTATTTCAGACCCTTGTGCAGTACTGCTTATACAGTCAATGTAAAACTGAGAGAGTGCCCCTCACTCTGTAGTATACTGCACTATTGTTTATCTGCTTTATTAGGTTAACAAACTATGGACCTTTATCTGATTTGATATGTTTTTATAAAGCTTTTGCTGTTTACTACCACTAGTAGGTATTTATACTCTCCTGCACAATTGATTTGAACTGTATGTATACTATAGCCCATCTGCTGGCTGTACTTGATGCAACTGAGTTTTTTTTTTTACTTTTACTTTTAACATTTACTTGCAAACAGATTATCAGTGACATCTATGCACAATTGTGACATTTTATTACAATTACCAAATAGTGTTGCCTGTAAACATTTAACAATTATATTTTAATATCAATAATAGTTTAGAAAAATATAAGCCACTTTTCTGGCAATCAGTCTTGTTTTTTATCTTGTTTTTACAACATTTCATGTAACTATTTATCTAGTCCGGGAAGGTCTGAGTTCACATTTTATACTCTATAAACTATAGTTAACTATTTTAGCATTGTTCTTTAAATTATCTGTTAATACACTTACAGTTTGAAATTAGAATGTAGTTGTAAAACATTTAGAAATATAATAAGTATTTGTGATTTGTATAACTATGAATTTATACTACATAAATAGACATTATTTTACAATTAGCTTACATGGATTTCAGTATTTCTTATTGATTTATTTAACTGCCCTACCATTAATTTTACAAAAACTGTTTGACTAATACCATCTGTGATTTTATTTCTTTTTAAAATTCAGAACTTTAACTGTTTGGTGTGGTGTTAATATATAATTATAAAAAAAAATTGTAAAAAAGAGAATAAAGTTCTGATATTAGCTTAACTAACACGTTTATATTTACATTATTTATATTTGCTGTTGTCTGCCTTTTATTCTTGTGCATTGTACTTCAGATAAAAAGAAAATACATGCATGTCAGTCTTATGACTTTAAATCTTTACTGTTATTAACTATTTTTATTTAATTTTTATACACTAAAACTGTTGTGTACCTTTTGACTATGCTATTAGAATGGCAGTCATGTGTTATACTTTACTGTAGTACTGATAAATGCCTTGCTTTAAATGAATTAAAGTTTTTAAACATTTGAGAATGATTTGTCCAGATTCTACCATCCTACCATGTATGCTTAACCATTTTCAAAACACAAATATATTATAAAATATATTTCTTTTGTACAAATCAGTTGTAGTTTCCTGTTCTTTTTAAGCTCAGCTGTTATATGGATGAAGTCAGTCTCTGTCAGTTTAGCTAATTTATTTTCTTTATCCTGTAACTGCTGTTCAAGAGTTTTTTGTAATGTTGCATGATCTTTCTGATATTTTTCAGTAACCTGTTCTGCTGAATCTAAAACTCCTATGCACTTTTGAAAAGATGTATATATAACTTGTCTAAGCTTCCTGAACTCATTGTGTCTGTCTTTTAGAAGTTTATTACATTCTTTTGTAATGGAATGTACTAGAGGTTCTATCAGTAACTGATTTGACTGTTGTTGCAATTCTGAAATAAACCTTTACATCTGGTGAGAGAACATAACTGTCTAACATTTGAATATAATGTCAGCATATTAACTTTTCTTGGTTCTTCACCATTAAAATTTTTGTCTGTACAGTCTAACCTTTGAATAGTAGCATGCACTGTATTTTTATGACATTCTACACACAATAAACATTTTTTATACCACACATGATACCAGTCAAATATTGTAATCCATTTGCATAATGCCTTACTATTAACTTGCCCTAATAAGGTTTTACATTTGCTAATATGCTGTATATACATTTAATTCTATTATTATTATTATTATTACCTCTATGGCATTCATACTGTATGCAACACAGAAATATTTTCTTACCAGTCAACAGAGAGGCAGATGGCCAAGCTGCTTTACTGTAGATGGTTGAAAAGTCTCTATAGTCACTTGTGAAGTTGGTACAGCACAATTGGCAGTTTCAGTCTTACAACTTTGTATTGTACCTTTTTTGGAGAATTTATGGCACTGCTCACCTTCCTGCACTGCAGTCTCACTCCAGATTTAGACGTCTAATAAACTGTATTATCGCTGCAAACTGTAGAAACTTTAGAAAACTGTAGTATTTCACATAAACGTTAGTTACTGTGCTTTTACAGGAGTGACCTTATACAAGGCATTACCCACTCACTCCCCCTGTTTTTGGATACAGGCTAGGAACGTTTGCAGGGTCACCATTGAAAAATGGATTTTAATTTGTGTGCTTCTATGCTGTGCTCTTTACTGCTGAATCAGAGACGCAGAGCTTTGCATGACTCCATCTGTAGTCTGTTTAAAGCACCAAGCCTTTCAAATTGCACACTGATAAAAAAATATATTTTGCAGCTATAAGCACAGTTACAGATAACTTATTTTATAACAAACAACACGTACTCTTTCTGTCAGTTTGTAGCATATATTTACAAAGTTTTCCTTCATTACAGATATGAATGATGACTTCTACAAAATACCTCTCTCTGTTCCTCTCTCTCATAACTGAACTACTACATTTGTTATATAGAGTGCTAGTCAAGCACATAGATTTTGTAATTTCCTCTTGGTATCTTTTTCGGCCTTCTGTGGGAAGTCACATAATGTCTGTTTTTAGACTTTTCTATTGTCCTGTCAGCAGTTTTGCTGATGTGAAAATGCACAAATGCACACAATCAGAATAACAGAAGTATGAAAGGAAACATCTGTTTTGTTCCTATTAAAAAAATCACGTATTGCTGAGTTTATAAAAAAAGATGTCTGTTAATATATATTTGTTTTGCAAACATGAGAAAATCATGTAATACTTGCTTTCCAATATTGCTTTGTTAGGCTTTTTCTGATGGTGTGAAGAGAAGCTTGTCTGTTATACATATAGTATGAATGCCCATTTTACATTGCTAAACTCTATACATATATTCAAGCAGACTTTTTATTCTATGCTTTATCTTTCAGTATATTTACAATAGAATTAATTTCAACCTTATAGTCATAATCACTAATACAAAAAAAGCTGTGTTTTACCTGAAAATCCAACTTAGGGTATTGTGTTACAATTTAATTAAGGGTCTTATAAAATAACCAATCTGATTGGTTAGTAAACTGTTCCCAAACAAGTCCACCAAAACATAACCAACAACAACCAGGGATAAATTAAATAAAGGCCATGCCCCCAGATACTACCCTGGTAGTGATTGGTTCTTTTGGATGGACACACCCCCTTTGTTAAGGATTTAAAGCAGTTCCCAACATGCTGATAATCACACTGACCAGTGCTTGGGAGCGTCTATACTCACTGTACCTTACACTTGAAGAAAAGGAAATAAAGCAAAACTTCAAGCAACTAACTTCAGACTCTTTAGTCTTTTTTTCTCCCGAGATAACTGCACTGACTACATATTGTAATTAACTATTTTTCCTCACAGGTATGATCTAGCATGTAAGAAAAAGTCATTTTAAGGACTATCTAACCAAATACTGAGTTATCATGGCCCTGCCAAGGGCTACTCTCCAGGTCTGTAATAACTTCCCAGGTCTGGGAAACTACCCAAACAACCCTTATCAGGGCTACTCCAAAGAAACACCAGAAAACAGCCCTTATCAGGGATAACTCATGGGAACTTCATCCAGAAGAACAGCTCTCATCAGGGCTATCCTTCTTGATCAGAATAGCCCTTATCATAAAACAGTCCTTATCAGGACTATGTCTCAGGACAAATAGAACAACTAACAGCCCTTCCAAGGGCTCTCTAGACTGAGCAGAGTTAGACTGAGCAGAATTAGATGAATTGGAGTACAAGACCCAGGCAATGGCTTAGCACCACCCCCCAGAGGGAAAGTTAGGGAATGTTTTTTAACCTGATATTTTCAACTTCCTCTGTGAAGGAAGGCTACTTTTTCCTTGGTTTTTACTGTCTGCTTCTACGTCTTAATACCCTTCACTTTTGGCAAACTAAAGTGTGTTTTTACATTAAGAAGGCTGGGAATGCTACTCTAATGACAGTAGTAAAGTAGTCTGGTCAGTCCAAGTTGGGAAATACACAGGCAGGCTTAAATTAAGATTGTTTCATCAGCCAGAGGGTTTATTACAGACTAATATGTTTGGTATAAATCTGCACTTGAGAGCTACTTTTGTTGTGCTTTTACATTAAGAAGTTTCAGGATCATCCATCTTGTGGCAGAAGGTGTTTACCTGTTCTCTCTGAGTTGGGAAGCATTCTAGTAAACTCAAAATGTGGTTGTTTATTGGCCAGAGGGCAAGAGTTAGTTTTCTGCCATTTTCTGTCTGCTCTATATTAGGCACTTTTTTGCAAAACTGTTCATCATGCAGTAATGGTTAGCAGTGCTCTATATAGTAATAAACCTATAAAGTTAGTACTTAGGACTTTAACCTGTGACACAGAATGGCTTTGCATGGAGCTAACTTTAGGGCAGCTAGTTAGTGTATCAAACAGCACTAATATCAGATCATATAGCAAGCTACCATCTAGCCTTAACCCCAGACTCCACTCAGGGCACCCCTGTAATACCAAATCCCTAAACCATAAAAGCCTCACCCTAATACAGGTCCTGACAACATAGACTTGCGATTTCCTAATGTCTCTGTGGCCAGCTTGGTAAATATGAGCATCCTGAGACAGTGTGGCAATTATCTCATGTACTCTGACAACTTTTTAGTCCTTAAATAAACTAACATGGTATGCAAGAAATACAGAACTTCCTTGAAGGTAAAAAGTCTCACTTACAAACATTGTCAAGAACAAATACATGCTACATCCTTCACTCATACAGCTCATGACATACATAGTTATTCTTATGCTGAGGCACTTAAAAGAAACATCTCCATAACTCAAAGACCACCTAAGCTGTCAAACAACATCTATCCTCAGCAGCCACTGAAGCACACACCAAAAGCAACATCTAACACCACACAAGCCTACACCCAATGATCCTCCCATGACCAAAGCCTAGAAGGTAAGCAAACACTATATATTAGTCTTAGCATAGGGTATTCTGTTGTGTGACAGATGCCCCTCTCAACAGGCTGGATAAAGAGAAGATAAAAGTTGCCTATTTGGAACAAGGATCTTCAGTATTCTACACACTCAAGTCACTGCACCATAGGTACCAATATGATTCTATCATAGTCCATGTAAGTATAAATGACCTGAGACATAGCACACTGGACTAAATAAGAGACATTATGGATATCTCTGAATATGTTTCATGCCTTCCTTTGATTAGCGTTCTATCTTCACCAAGGATGATGCCACAGTATGAACAGAAAATTATTAATTTTAATAACTGGTTTAGTTTCTGGAGTCACTCCAAGAGAATCCAGTATCAGCAAGACAATGTTGCTTTGCCAAAAATGGTCTCCACCTGTCCCCCTGGGTTTTAGATATTGTCTAAATAACTTTATCCACCCCCTTAGATCCTTTTTAGGCAATGTAAAAAAAATACCAACATAGGAAAAAAACTCAAAGCAACCTTAAAGTGTTACTGCTCAATGCTTAGAGTCTAAACAAGAAATTGCACACCCTACAAGCTGTCCTCCCTATGAAGAATGTAGACATCTGTGCTGTCCCACAGACTTGGTGTTAAGCCACAGAAAATACTCTGGTAGTGGAAGGCTACAGTATCTTCCACACAGTTAGACCGATGGCAGGACAGATAGGGCTAAGGGTGGAGGTATCTCGATCTACATTAGCAGCAAACACAACCCCAGGTTGTTTAAACAGGATGATGCCCTGGAGTTCATTCAAGTCCATTTCCCCATAGACAGGGCTCCTCACTGTGTCCTGGCCTGCTGCAGGTCACTCTATATGACCCTTGAAGCTCACAGCTCTTCCCTATACTCAGTCAAATACTTTATTCATTGGAGACTTTAACTACTCCTCTAGAGATTGGAAACATACACTGCCTCTAACTCACAGCCTCAAAATTTCATGGACTTTATCAATAAAAACACCCTGGATAAGATAGTACACATTTCAAAGTCTCAAACCAATTAGACATATTATGCACCGACATGGGAGAGAGTTGAACCCCTCCACCCCTGTGTCACATCCTCATTAGTGAGGCTAGACCACAAGGATGTCTCCCTTGAAATAAAAATCAACCTGGAATACTCAACTAAACCCATAATAATCAGGAACTATTCTAAAGCAAACTGTATCCAACTAAGAGACAGTTTGTCAAGATTCATAGCTCGCCCAAAACCTTTAAGATACAACTACTTATGTAAAATTATTTAAAGAAACCCTTAACAAACATGTAAATGGCTGCATTAAGGCTGCTGTACCTACCAGAAGTATGCCCACATCTAATACCAAAATAAACCCCACTGGTGGAATCCTTACCTTAACAGGGTATATAACAAAATGTTATGGCCAAATTCATAAAGAGTAATTCTCACAGAGAAAAGTGTTCTCTGATTAAACTAAACAAGAAACTAAGTGGTCTAATAAAGTCCAACAAAACCAGTTATGAAGTCAGTATAGCTTCCCAGGCTAAGCACAATCACAGGGTCTTCTTCAGCTATACCAGGAACCTTAAAGGCAACACTCAGCAGTGTGCAGAACTGGTGATAAATGGCAAAACCTTCACTGACCAGGGGGACATAGTGAATCTACTGGCTGATAAATTTAGCTTCAACTTCACCCCCTACTACCGTCAGTGAAATCCCTTCTAGTATACCCCCAAACAGCAGGTCCTGGTAGTGCTCACTAAGACCAAAAACACTGCTTCAATGGACCCCAACAATATCCCCGGGTGCCTACTAAATATCCAGAAATGAGACCTAGCAGAACCACTTGAGGCACTCTGACTATAGCCTCAAAACAGGTTACATGGCAGGTGAATAGAGGGCTGCAACAATCAACACTATTCATAAGGGTGGACCATCAAGTAACCCCAGGAACTACAGACCCATCAGTCTGACAAGACTGATATGCAAAGTCATGGAACAAATTATCAGGGAAATAATAAAAAAGGACAGTGGTAACTGACATACACTGGACCCATATCAGTTTGGCTTGGTTAATGAAAGGTCTTGCCTGCTCAGTGTGGTAGACTTCTTTGAGATGGTCACCAAGGCTATAGATAAGGGGAAAATGATGTATACCACCTACCCTGACCTGTCCAAGGCATTCAGTACAATATTCCACTCAGATATTGTTGACAAATTCTCACAGCTAATGCTAGAAAAAAATTTCACCAGTATGGCAAGTGCAAAGGCCCTAAAAAAATGTAGTAAAAAGACAAAAAATGGCCGACACATCGGTAAGAGAATTAATTGTGTTTAACAGCAAAACATACCAGTTTTGGCTATAAGCCTTCTTTGGTGTGCCAACATCCTTTACAATTGAAGCAGCTTTTAAATATAAGGTTCAGAATCATCTTGGCCATCTCATTAATTATTAAACACACAATCCCCTGGATTCAGTATCCTTCCATGCAGGACTAGCTTAGTCCTGCATGGAAGCGGCCATTTAGGAGCAGGACGGCAATGCGCCATGCATAGTAATGAAGGCACGCAGCCTGAGCTCCTAAATGGACACGGAGCATGTGCAAGTGCAGGGGGCATGTCTAAGAGCAGAGCTCTCAGAATATACATGCCCCTTCAATCAGGAACAGCAGTGTAGGAGTATGAATGAGCGAGACCACTCATAGGTGTTTGCATACCCCCAGCAACATCCCCCCAAGTGTACAAGAGCAATAGTCACAACATTTAAATATAAAGAATTTTTTTTATGAAACAGATCAAATTTAGCCGTAGGTGCGTAGGTTTGCCCATTGCTTAGCTACTGTTAATCCAGCTTAAATGGCACAAGAGGATAAAAAGCAAGATATATGCAACATTTAGCAGTACAGCAATAGTGTAGTGGGCAGAGCATTCGCCTTACAAGCAGTCATTCCCGGTTCGAGTCCCACTCCAGTAATATCCATTTTTCGTGTCAAATCACATTATGATCAATTTATATTGTTGCATAACCTATGACATAACATATATTTGTGAACTGGAGTACTGCATTAAATGCAGATGTGAAGTGTCATTGTCAGAATGTTGCAAAGTCCAAAGATAATGACAAGTGCCCCATACAGTATATGTACACAGGAATCAGGGATACAAATGGAAAGTAAAATGTGTAATGAATGATAAATCCATACAGTTGTCAAATCCACCACCTGCCTAAGAACCATTAGACATCACTGTCTAAATTAGTGTGGTGGTAAGTGGGTGTAAGCACTATTAAGCAAGAGTAAGCATAGTTACGCAGTAGTAAGCGGGATTAAGCATATTTAAGCAGTAGTATGCGGGTTTAAGCCTGTTTGCGCAGGAGTAAGCAATGTGCACACAGGTTAAGCAATATTGAAGCTAACTCACTATAAGCATATTTAACTGGAGGTCAGCATTGCCTACCTTTGTGCAAACCCGCACAAACCCGCTTACAATTGCTTAAAAGTGCCTTAATCACTCAGTATGCATCAGCCGCTGTTCTGCCCAGAAACAAAATAAACAGCCTTTGCAGGTCTTGAACCAAAGACCCTGTACACTACAGTCACAGCAGTTAACCACTAAGCCATCACAGCAGTACATATGATTGAGGTATCACCAAACAGATCCTCACAATAGGAAATACAAACGGAACATGTGAAAGGAATATATATAAAGTTTTATATTGTATAACCAACTACAGGACATACATATGTGAACTGGAGTACTGCATTAAGCCCAGATGTGAGGTATCATTGTAATAAAGTGTTGAAATCCCCTAATAAACACAAGGACTCCATACAGTGTACGTACGCATGAGTCATGTATACCAAACACACACATATATAACATGTAATGAATAATAAATCAATGCCACAATGCAAATATAATGCAACTTAAATATTAAGCAATGCTAAGCATTGCACAGCCCAGCTTAGTAGGTGTAAGCAATGTGTAGGCCAGCTAACTCAATCTTCCCATTGGTATACCCCTTTAAGCAATGCCAACCTTAGGTAAGCAGGTTTGCCCATAGCTTAGCCTTTTCAAAACCATCCAATCATGGCAAAGTGTGGGAAACCTGCCCTATTTAAACCAAACAGGTGGGAATACATCTCATAACTGGTTGTAGCTTCCCCTTGTAGGCACTATGTCTGGAATGGGAGAGGGTGTGCACTTTCAGGCACAATGCTGGGGCATCCAGGAGTCCATAGTCATGGCAGGACTCCTTCTGAAAGACCATGACCAGAGACTGCTGCAGAGCCAGTACCAGGGTTCCCAATACAAAGCGGAAGCCTGGGACCATCTCGCCCATGGACCTCATCAGTGCCACTGGCATACCCCGAACTGGTGAGTAGGTCAGGCATCACTATGCCGACCTGAAGCGGCAAAAGGGGGATCTCTTGGATCAGTGGATCAAGAGGCTAGGAGGACAGGGGAAGTTCCAGCCGTGTGTAAGCATCAGTCCACTACCTGTTTAATAATTGCCTGCTCATGTATATTATGGATAGGAATGGCTAAATATTCCTCTTATGTCTTTCACAGTGGCAAGTGAGTGGGCTATGAACCAGGAGGCCCATGGCTATAGATTGGAGCAGTTGCAATATGAGGCAGGTTAGTAATACTCTTGCATGTACTGTCATAGGACATAAATCTAAAAGTAGTAGTAAGTTAATTGTCTATATAAAACATGTATTGTTTAAGGCATGTACTGCATACACCAGAGAATAGGGCAGGAAGAGTCTCATATAGGTTGTATGTAAATAAAAGCATAATAGCCTGACAATTAAGGTCTAACTGCTGGACTGCATGTGTTCACTCTGGTATCATATGGTAATGTAGAGTTGCAATCACTTAATAGCACTGTTGTAGTAAGCACTGTTACCCACACTGTGCTACATAAGTAAATTGTGTAGGAATGTCTGTATATGACTGATGTAATCCCAAAAGGTCAAATAGTACAACTGAGAGAGACTTAGAAAACACTGAAAAAACAGACAACAAAATCCAAATAGCACACTCAACTGCGACGTGAACTGTTGTATTTTTTGCACACAAAGCCATGGTTCGAATCCTGGGAGTGGTAGTAGGTTGTATGCTGAATCATACCCCACAAGTGTACATAAATGTCCAGAATGTCCAGTAAATTAGCTCATAGCTGCTGCCTGTCACCCTGTACCCCTGGCAAACCAGTGGGATGATCCCAGACATTTAGGCAGCAAACAAGACATACAACTGATTGTCAGACATCTATAACAACAAATCTGTCACTCTAGCAACCCCCCGAAATGTTATGAGAGTAAGTAGCCAAGTATGTCCCATCTCCACCCCCATGTTGTCAAGCAGTGACCAGAGTGTGTACAGTAACAGAGTGAGATTATGTGCATAATACTAATGTGGAAACTGGTAATTTGTGTGGCAACATGCAGGTAGTGCTAACAAACATTGCTCCCACAGGTCTTTGAGATACAAACACTGTGCCTATAAATAAAAGATTGATATCCTGTACTGGTACTTTTTACTCTGGTAGTGTATGGCATTGTTAGTGTTGAAGTTGCTCAGAATAATAAGGTATTACTCATCACTGTCACCCACGCTGTACTACATAATACAACTGTCAAGGAAATCCTGTATAAGAGTATTGTAATTACAAGGTCAGAATGTAAAACCGCAGGAGAATTATAGACAGAAATCAGACAAGAGATACACAGCAATACCTATATAGCCCATTCAAATATGATGGACAATGTCTTATTTTTAGCAGACACAGCCATGGTTCGAATCCTGGGAGTAGTAGTAAGCTGTATGCAGAATCATACCCCACAAGTGTACAGAAATGTCTAGAATGTCCAGTTATTTGGCCCATAATCTGCTGGCTGTTACCCTCCCCCCTGCCATATCAGTGTGCCAATTTCTGACATGTAGGCAGCATGTCATGTCATATAACTGACTGCCAGACCTGTACATATTTGGAAAATGTCCAATAAAACAAACCTGTCATTGTACAAGTCACTAAAGGTTTAAGAGGGCAATAGTGGAAATATGTCCCGGTTCACCTGCATGTGTTGAAGATATGCCCAGAGTGTGTGCAAAAAGCGATGGACAGGTATGCGTATAACATCAACCTGGAATCTGGGAGTATGTGTAGAAACAGTTAGGTAGTGTTAACAAACAATACCTATGCAGGTATACCAGGTAAGAGGTGTATACTGCAGGTAAAACCAGTTCATGTATATAGTTGTCGACAGCCATACCACTGTCCAACCTAAGGCAATAGGGTAGTGTACTAATACTTGTAAGGTACAGATCACAGCACTGACTAGGAAAGTAATGTGAACTACAGGAATATACTAGTTGCTAATTGACATCTTTCTCTCCTCCCACCATATCTGCAACAATAAACAAAATACACAACTCAATTGGTATGTGCTGACTTAACTCTAATGTTGGGACATATGTCCTATTGTTTGAAAATGATTTAAATCTGTTTCTATGCATGTGCTATGTTGAAATACTCCCACATTGGTGGCATGCTGCCCTCAATGTACCTGCATGCAATTGTAATGACCACTGTGGTCCCATATAGGCATGTGTTCTGTTTGCTATGCAACTGTTCCATATCTGGTGTTTGGGTTAATGGGAATATCTATGCATGTTGTTATACCTAATCCTGGAATGTGTTGACTATTACTAACCCACATATGTTGATAAAACTAAACACCATAGTACATATGGGAAGGCGGAACCCGGGGGACCCACCTGTCCCACCTCAGCTGGCCGTGGCACCGGGCACCATCACATCTTTGGCCCAACCCGGGACCTCCTCATCTGTTGGTCCTGTACCACCTTTGGGTGGAACCACCTCAGGGGATGGGGCTCTCTCCCCCTGGGAGCGGGTGCAAACAGGAACCTGTCACCCATCGCCAGGTCTGGGTTGTGGTGCAAAGTGAGCTCTGCAGGGAGGTCGGAGATCTGCTATGCCAGCTTGAGGGTCATGTGTCAAGACTAGAGGGTCAGCCTGGCTCTCCTATTCAGCCCCTAGCACAGCCACCTTCGGGGCTGTGAAGGTGCAGTGGCGACTACCCATGGGTGGGGACCTCAGTCCCACTGTTTCCACTAGGGGGCTCATGGGCTTCTGATTTCCCAACACCTCTCTCCATCAAGCTGTTTACCCCCAACATGTGTCATATACCGCCCTTGTATGCATCTTGTTTGTCTTGCCTGTTAACCTACATAACCTACATCCCCAAATATACCTACTATCCCTCCCCAACATCCCACTCTCACCTGAAAAAAAAAGGGCAATCTGTTCCCAAAAAAATTCTCACCCCCTACATAGCTGTCCATTTCACACACGTGTCCACTGGACACATGTAATCTGGTCTAATTGGCTTAACAACATATTATTGTTGTCCTCACCCTTCTCTCAGGGGTATGAGTGTCCAAATCTATCTCCAAATCCAGTGTATATGCACAGCTGTTGCTGTAGAAGAAATGGGCAGCTATGAACCTTCCCTACACCCTTCCTGCACATCCCTAGCTATTTTCCCTACTGTCTTTCCCTCTTTGTGCCCTTTTTTCACCACTTTCCTATCAACCCTTTTTCATTTCTTTTAAAGAAATTAGCACGGGGTAAGCGGGAGTAAGCGGGTTTAAGCCTGTTGTGTGTGTGTGTGTGTGTGTGTGTGTGTGTGTGTGTGTGTGTGTGTGTGTATGTGTGTGTGTATGTATGTATATATATATATATATATATATATATATATATATATATATATATATATACATGTATGTATACAGATATACAGACACCCATATGTAGATATATATATATATATATATATATATATATATATATATATATGTATATATATATATATATATATATATATATAAACTCATATACAACATAATATATATTACAAACACACACACGCATATATATATTATATATATGTGTGTGTGTGTGTGTGTGTGTGTCTACATATATACAAACACACACACACACACACACACACACACACACAAACACACACATATATGTATGCAAATACATGTCCCCTAAATTACTACCACAGTGCTGCATGCTATGTGTGAGGGAGCAGCGCACACATAGCAGTACACCCAGATATATACAGCTGTAAGTGTGTGCAGCATGGATGGGTATGTCACATGTGAACCCCTTATTGGGACCACATTGCCCTTGTCTGTGAATTAGGGAATGGGAATATGGGGAAGGATAGCAGGTATATTTGTGGAGGTGGTTCGAGTTGGTAGATTTAGAGGACAGCCTACAGGGGTGGTATATGATACGTGGTGGGTAAACACCCTGGATGGTGTGTGTGGTCTGTGACCCCATAAGCCCCCATATGGAAACAATGGGAACAAGGCCCCCACCCATTGCTACTCACAACAGCAGTCCATGGCCCTGAAGGTGCCTGGCCTGGAGGCTGAGCAGGAGGAGCATGTACGCCCTGTGAATGTGTAGTGGGTGCCTCAAGGTGCTGTAGCACATCCCACAAGTGTCTGTGGAGCCCCCTATGGAACAGACCCTGGACCTGACCTCGGGTGACAGGATCATGTCTGTGTGTGCCCCCGGGGGGGCACAACATCCCCCGAGGTGGTTCCACCTGAAGGTAGTGCTGGACCAGTAGATGAGGAAGCATCAGGGTGGGTCCCACATGTGATGTGGCCTGGTAACATGGCCAGATGAGGTGGGAGAGGTGGTTCTGCTGGAAATTTTTCCCTAAATAGGCTATTGTGTCACTGTTATAGAACATATGTGGGTAGTAATAGTCCACACAATCTTGGAACATGTCCAACAGCATGCATAGATATCCCCAATAACACAGAATGACAGATGTGCAGCAATCACATAGTAAGCATACCATATGCATATATGGAACCACAGTGGCCCTGACAATGGAATGTAGGTGAAATAGTCTGTAACAGGACAGCAGTGATAGCGTCCACAAAGGGAACATGACTACAAACACATAGCAAAAAGTGTGGTACGAAACAATATATGTCCCAATGGTAGGTAAGCTGTAGCCATACCTATTGAGTTGTGTGAACAGTTTGTTGTCACTGATATGGTGGGGGGGTGACAGAGATGTGTATTAAGAACTATGGTAACATTGCTGTATGAGTTGCTCAGACCTGTTTCCATCTTTATGTCTTTCAGGCAAGGTGTCCCACGGCTGTCTATTCGCGTATTCAGTGGCGGAAAATGAGGTTGTGTTGAACCACCTAATACAGCACTATCCGGTTCTGTTTGGCAGGGCTGCCCATGAGCAGCAGGAGTGGGCTGCCATGAGGAATGATGTAGTCCACAGGGTCAATGATGTTGGTCTGCATAACCGCAGTTATGAGCAGGTCCAGCATCATTGTTTTGACCTGCTTTGCAATGCTCGTCGGCGTGCTGCTGCAGTCTGGGGGGATCAGCTCACAACAGAGAGGGTCATGCTATTCATCCCCTCCTGCCCCCCTGACACATGTTGAGGAGCTCTTCCTCACCAGCCTCATGGCACCTGCCCGCCCGCACACCCAACAACTGGCAGAGACCATTGTGGAGGTGGGTACTACCCACACACCGGCTGAAGAGCATGCAGGTAAGGCCACAGGGCACATCAGTAGACCACTGTTGCTTATGCATCCACATCTGTACAGGTAGATCATGCATATGTGAGATGTCATATATATATATATATATATATATATATATAGTCTTTTGCTGCTTAGTAGTAATAAACAGATGTGCATAAGCAGTAGTATTGTGGACTTGTACTGTTGATGTGCTGTAATGCTGCACCCACCCTGTAGCAATGCCACAGCTGTGGCCACTGACATCGCATCTCTCACACTCTTATGTAGGTCCCTCTGGTATACCACCAAGGCAGCAGCCTGTAGCTGGTGAGTATGGTTTATGTTGATGCTTGCCAATACACCTGACATGTAATGGCTATGGTATATTCCATGCACACATCTAACACACCTACCCATAATGCATGCCATACATGCTCATGTATTATTGCTGTTAAATGCACTGCATCACAGTGGTGACCGTGATGGGGTATCTGAAGGGTATTTCAGACACATGCAAGATAACTAACATCATGTCATTGCAAAATGTGTCCACAGGGATGAACATAATGGTGGGACACGTGGCCTACAGTAGGGACATGTGTGAAACATCTCCCTTATACAGTGCAACAACAGTGTATATTCCAGTATTACAATGACAACTGTTAAAGATCTACACTATGGCATAAGATAATACTGTGGTCCACATTATTAGCTGGGATTAGGCTGTAACATGTGGTGTTCAGTGTATGGGACACTGCAAACTGACACACATGTGTAGGCCATACTTGTCAAGCATCTGCAAAAAGGCAGAAGGTGGGGAAGGTGTGTCAGCATGATACACCAGCGCACGGCAGCAGGGATCCTAAGGATGCTAAGAATGGCTGTATCTGCACACAGTCAGGTTCAGGAACTGTGGTAGATGTAACCCTACCCCCACAGCAATAGTGACGACAGTGTGTGAATGCCAAGGGATGTGCACATGAGTAGACCTTGTAATCATGCAGAGTTGGGGGGCATGTGTAGGGCAGACTGACCGTATACTGGCAAATGCAGATGGCCCATGCTAGTATACCCCTGCCAGGAATAGTGACTGCTGTAGTACATATAACAATAGGTGCAACAAACCATCATAATAAGGGCATGCACACATATGCACCCACGGAGTGTATGCATCGTGGTCAGCATCTGCACACCTAACACATTTCTTAGACACTACATGTGAATGTACAGGACATATGTCACATATCAGGCTCATGTACTGTTAATATATGCGGTGATGTGGTCCCATGGCAGATCAAAGAAGTGTACGTCATATCAATAAGGGTGTGTACACTCCCCATAGCCACGGTATGGTCTGACGGTTGTTAGTGTAATAGTATTGGATTGGTCATACATGCACTGCTGATGTTGAGATCTGTAAACCAGACATCAGGCATTCACAAATTACATCTGTCCACATATCATCCCAGGTATGTGTTGCTGAAAAACATAGGGGCTGTGAGCATTACAGCAGACATAACTGATACAGTAATACACATTCAGCAATGGTTTGTACACCTGTGAGGTTTGGTGCACAGTACATGGCAGAGTGCAGAACAGGTGCACAGCAATACTGTGTACATGGGTGCAGTGTTTTCCAGGGGAAGGGGCATTACCTACTAACACAACCCATGCAACACACATGTATACTGTTGCTAGCATGGATTGATTATAGCTGCACTGCATGCTGTTGAGTACCATATGTTATGCATGTTGACAGATGGGTAATGGGAGGACTGTGTGTACTATCTTTGTGCAACCTCAACTGTATGTGTGTGTGTGTGGGGGTTATTTTGTCTGCAAGTGCAATCTGGTGGAGTGGAGGGGGTTGATGCATGTAGGATGTGTGTGTGTTTGTGTGGGTGTCCATGTATGCACATGTGTGATTGTGGGGTTGTTCATATGGCAGGACTTCCCTTTGGGATTGTGCAGTACATGGACATGGGCTGACACATGAGACACCAGGAATACTTGTCTGATATGTAATCACAGGACAGCTGATAGCATAATAAGGTCTGTAGCATGGAACATGCATTGGGAGGGAAAGTACACACCAGGTATACCCTTAATATTGCAATCAGCAGAGAGGTGAATGACTACCCACGTATGCAGCACTACAGATGCATTGGGGAATTACTAGACAACACCAGGGAATGTATCCATATATTGCTGTTGTCCACATGATAGGTTGCTTGAGCAGCAGATCTGGCATGTACTGAGCAATACTTACACATGACACTCCAGTGCATGACATTATAGAGTGAATGTAGTAGCCCCTAACATATAGGGGCCATGCTCACGATGTCCAGACATACACAGGGTGAACACTGGATGACAGCAGTGAGGCCATGTAAAACCTACTCCATGCAGGTCAAGGAGGTAATGGAGTAACAGGTCTTGTGTTGTGATCACTCGTCTAGGCATTTAGAGGAATGATACGTTAATGAGTGGTATTAATGAGTGTATGTTACCAAGTGTGATGCAGGATGGGGAACTTATGTGAATAAACGTGGGACTGTCGGTAAAATCAAGGACAGGTAGGTATTAAGTTGGAGTGTGTGTGTGTGTGTGTGTGTGTGTGTGTGTGTGTGTGTGTGTGTGTATATGTGTGTACTGTTATGCAATGCTGTACAGGTCTTAAAGCGCATTTCTTGTTTTCCCCCACAGGTGGTGAGGTGGGTCAAGGTCCCTCCTGCATGCAATCTGATGTTGGTGTCCATATAGACACCAAAGATGATGATAGTACTGTTGAGGCACAGGCGGGGTTGGCATGGGCCAAAACTGCACCATCGTTTGACATCCCCCTCTTAGCCACCCCAACCCCACACACAGTTACAGTGCCTATACATGCCACATCACCAGTGGCCATAGCAGAGGGACAGTTGGCGGTTGGTGGCAGTGCACAGGAGAGTGTGGTATTTATTCCTACTGTGTCTGGTCACAGCAGGCATAGCCAGATGTCTGGTAGGGTACCACATAGGCAGATGTACCGGGGTGCTCGTGGTAGGGCCACTGGTCATCATGCCCATGGCAGAAGTGCCACAACTGCTACCACCAGGCGCATGTTTCAGACTATCATGGGGGCACAGGCACATATGGAACTGAGGCTGCAGAGGGCTGCTTTCACATCTGCAAGCGACAACTTCCATGAACTGTCTGATGCCCTCCGTGATTGTGCCAAGGTCATGGATAGATGGTTGGGTGAGATGGTGGGCCTTATCGACCATAGTTTGTCTGTGCTTGAACATCTGGTGGGAGTGTGGCGATGGCTGCCTGTACATAGGCCAGAAACACCAACAGCTGGCGGTCAACGTGGACAAGCTAGGACACCAAGGTGTTCCAGTAGTGGCAGTACCAGCTCCAGCACTGCAGGGGGGTGCTGTCCACACCACACCACAGCAGGCCACGTGCATGTGGCCCTGGCCAGTCCCAGAAGGGACTTGGTTCCAGCAGACATCTGTCATCATCAGGGGAGAGTAGCACATTGAGGCCTGTACCAGGACATGCCCATGGAAACCCTGGCAGGCACAGTCCATGTGTCCATGGCTGGAGGCAGTGAACTGCACACCCTGCCAGGTATGGTCTGCAGCTGTCTGTCCAAGAAACACCTGTATAGGGCAGACACATGGCAGAACTGTGTGCATGCATACCCACACACTATATGAACACACCTAGGGCATCCCCATACCTACACACACCACATCACCATGCCCATTTCAACTAATTACACCCCTCACCCACACACATGGTGTCAAATGTATGGCCCACCCTCGGTCTTTGCAAACCAACAACACACCCTGTGCATATGATGTTACCTGTGCCACATCCCTGTCATCCATAACATCGATGCAGGGACAGGCTAATATAGTTCTGATGAACATGGCAACTGCACTACAGTGTACCAATGTACTGCAGTGTAACATGTCAGGAGTAATGTTTAATGCATACATGTCAGGTAGTGCAGCTGTCCAGCAATGATGCATTATAGCTGTAAGTAACACTGGGTGATTATGGTCTCCATAATGTTATCCATTTGTGTCATAAGTGTACATGTGTCAGCAGGAGGATGGTCTGCAGTCATATTCCACAATACCATACAGTGGTACATGGGACATATACTTGGTGTACCATGGTGTAATGACAGTGTACACAGCACCCACATCCCACAGTTAATATTGTACTCACTGGAACCAATGATTACACTCTGACATACCCACCATCACACATTGCCCACAACTGCAATACAACCCATTGTATACCTCAACAGTGGTACTACAGGGATATGCATCTAATGCACATGCAACAGGCATAGTAGGGTGTTGCATTGTCATGCCTCACCTATGGGCAGCAACAACAATATACATACTACTGTGTGGCAATGCATATTGTAATAGGAGTATGTGGCCTCGGAATGCTTTACCCTACAGATATACAGACATGCACACATACACACACTTGCCAGAACTCAATGGCTATCCCATGCCTATCATCCCATTTGTACAACACTGTCATGCTGGTACTACAAGGCTCATGTAGCCATTAGGGAGAGGAGAGTAACAGGGTACATGTAATATCCAATACAGCAGTAGCCACATCTTACTATGGCAATGGGTGTTGCGGTGGTTGTGAAGGCCGTCATGGTATTCCCAACTACAGGTGTACTAACACACAGACACTGATATCCTGAGTAATGCACACATACACATGTGTCAGTACTGGGGTGCATCACTGCAGGTGGTTATAGATGTGTACTTGGCTATTGTCCATGGAGAGATGGGTGGTGTAGGGGATGTGTATACAGTGGTATCATGCCACCTGCCATGTGCCAGCAGGCAATCTATCGACAAACACAACTGTGGTGACCCTTAGGGTGAGAGTGACATCCATCAGCCAGTCCTCTGGGTGCTTCCTGCAAATGACCACTGAGGTGATCCAGTTGACATGTATGCAACATGTATTACAACACATGGTTAGTGTCTGTGATGGAGACCTGTACCCAAGCATGTTCTCTTGACTGTGGTAGTGTAGAGGAGGTACCCGTGGCATGTGGTGCATACATGGTGTTGTCTCCTATATGTGCCAATTGTAACACAGCTGGGTACACATGTCAGTGTCAGTCAAGCATAGATAGCCTATATGTATCCAAGCTGGATACCTGCCATCTGCACATCTGTAAAGGGACTGACAGACAACAGCTTGGCAAGTAGCTATCAGTAGGATGAATGTGTCAACAGACGTTTGACAATATGTATGCCATTACTACATGTTGGAAGCCCTCACTCACATGTGCTGTACAGATGGTAGTCTACAGTTACATTCCACATGTCAGATGATTATCCAGTAGGGGATATATACTGTGACACAGCTCACACACCAGGAACATGAGAGTGAGGCCTCAGAGTCCAGTTATGCCTGCAGGTGTGCTTGTTGTCAGTACTACATTTAGCACTCTACTCTTGCCTGGGAAAGCACTGTCAACATTAGTATGCCATGATACACTACATGCCAGTGTGACAGCATGTAACCTAGGTTACTAACCTTGTATGTAACTCATTCACATGGATAACAGTGCTGCACAGGTCTTATATACTTGTGTGTCCCAGACATGACACTCACACCCCTTGCTATTGTAATGACAGCACATAGACACATGTATTGTACATGGCATTACATACACTTATTACATATGTCATTACCCTGCTATGTAATCAGACTGGGATGTGAGCACTGGTTACCAGGGCTGAGCCATGCTTTGCAGGTGTCAGCATTGCTGCAATTTAACAGCTAAGCAGATTTGCGCACTGATAAGCGAAGCCTACATGGTGTAATCGCCTGTATGTCTAACAGTAGCTTAGAACTGCTTAGCTTCACACAAACCCACACAAACTCACTTAAAGCTGCTCAAAACTGCCTTAACCACTCTGTATCCAGCATCCCTTGTTCTGCCCAGCAACAAAATAAACAGCTCTTGTAGGTATTGAACCCAGGACCCTGTACACTATAGTCACAACAGTTAACCACTACACCATGACAGCTGTGAAGACAATTGTTGTTTTCCAATATATCTGTAACTACATGTATTGAATAGTATTGAACAATTGCTTTGCCTTCTACAATTGTGTAGTACTTGTTATTGATATTAATGTTGTATCACATATGTTGTTATATCTAAATATACATATATCAGATACATATGGTGAGATACATCTGGGAAGGTATACACAACCGTGATGTTTATGCATGACAGGAATATGGATATATACATATACATATGTTGATATATGTCTACATGTACATACACATGTATATTCATACATATGTATGTCTACACATCTGTATAGTGCATCATATATATGGCCATTTTTAGATCTCTTTGTGTATGTATATATATATATATATATATATATATATATATATATATATATATATGTGTGGGAATACACATGTACCTGCAATTATAGCAGGCTCTACATGCATATCACAGCACAGATTAACAGACACCTGTGAGAAAGTGTATACCCACAACCAATGTGAACACAGCCACAGCCACATATGATATACAAGCTTAATATGACACTGTATGGACTGTCTGATAAACACCATCCTCATATGTGCCACTCACACACTAACCCTACATACACTGGGTCATGACACAGTGTGGTCCGATGCCTGTCTGTAGTATGGGACACATGTGTGTGTCTGGCTCTACAGACATGTGAGCCAATAGGGTACCATACACTGGAGCAGCATGTAACATCAGATAGAACAGAACCAAGAACAATGGCATCTACCACAATCTGTGCACAGCCCAAGGTATGTATGCACAATACACATACTGTCGACAATCACCATAAGTACACAGACCCCAGTACTGTACACGCAACTGCAGAATGCCCAAGTTATGTCCTCAGAAACACCCCCTACTATACATAACATGTCTAGCAGTCTGATATCTGACTGGCTTGTTATCAGGTATGATGTCAATATATAATGGTGTACAGAACATATGCACCTCTTACTGCATGACATATGTACAAAGGTTGACATTCCTGTGGCTGGAGCTTCAAACACTGTCCCAGTATTGGCATGTTGCTGTGATAACCTCATACATTTACTGTCATACCAGGGTTTGTTGTGACATGTGTCCTATGAGGGATATGAAGTCAGTAACTCTCATGGCTGTCACAATGTACTGACTGCAATATGCTCCTCACACTATGCTTCTGCAGTTCTCAGATAGGTGTTCTGTAGGTAAGACAAGAAACAAAAGGCCCCATACACTGCCCAGTCTGCAGATAATCCTAAAGATGGGAGTTTCCTCAAATATATAACACTGTCATGACAGGTATTAAATCATGTAGACCAGCCATATCCACACACACCCTGTTAATCCGGCATTACTCCAAATGCAGAAAAGCAACACTTACATTCTGTAGTCATATCTGGCATATCCCCCTCCTGTCTGTTGGCCTGTTTCCACAGTGTATGTTGTTAGATGAAAATCCCAATACCATCTGTGATGCTGTTTGCCAAACACCAGATTTAGGTCCTGCTCACAGTGAATGAAAAGGCCGAACACCAACATGATGTTCATAGATATTGGAGTGTGTTTCCATGCAATTGGCTATGGGAATGCTACCACAGCTGTTCCACATGCAATCAGCTAGAGGGGGCCTGCAATTCATGCAGAGGCCATCAGCTGATCATGAGCATCATTGACAAAATGCAAGCTGCTGCGTAAGCAAAGCAGGTGTACCTCTCCACATCCACCAGTGAGGGAGTGAGAGAGACAGAGAGAGACAAAATAAGTCAGGGAGGGGGTGATACAGTCAAATCTAAGCATGTTTGTGTCACACACCTACCAATATGGGGTTTCAATCTCCTGACTAATTATGTATTGCTATTACATGTCTATGCAGTTATTGCATGCACCGCATAGCTTGCATGTTGGGGAGCTGTCCAAAGGTATATCTGATGGTGAGTGACATCTGCAACAGTGATATAGTAGCAATAAGGTAGGTGTAGTATACGTGTCTGTCCACATGAACAGGTGTCAATGTCAACACAGCCACACTCTCTCAGGGACACGTACACACATTGACACAGTTGCCAGGGTCAGGAATAGACTTCCTAACTGGCTAGTTTACCACAATACAGTAATGCGTAGGTATCACATGCACCACAAGGGTTATCCGGATGTTATATGGGCAAAGAGTATGTAAAGGTGTCTGATATCAGACAGCATACTTTAGTAGGCCAATGGGAGTTGTAGTGAGTGTGAATGTGGTCGAAAGCATCATACTCCACACACACAGACACAGGGTGCCAGTACTGACATGCATGAGTGCATTGCTTCATGGGTGTGTAGTGGTTGACTGTGCCAGAAGGCTGTACAAGGCTAGGTAAAGGGTATACCTTGCCATCAGGCCACATGACAATGGTGTGCAGTGTGGCTCAGGGGTATAGTGTCTGGATTGGCCCACACAGGTGGGTATTGTATTCACCATCCAATCACCTGGATTACTACTGTGTGTGGCCAGTGCCGTGTAATGCTTGCCATGTATGTGTTCTGTAGTCTATAACATGGACGGTGTCTGGGATGTGCACATGTCCCACATGCATGTTCAGTGACATGTGGAACTGTACCTGGGGTGTCTGGCCCATGTTGTGTACACAGATTGTTATCATCAGATGTGCCAGTCCTGAAATCATGTGACGGGAACTGGTAATGGACACCAGGTTGATCCTGCACCTACATTGATAGCATGATACAGGTATTCCTTGGTGTCAGTGGCATCTGTCCACACAGGGCATGTATTTAAGGCATGATATGTCTTTGTAGGTCACATTTGATGGCTCCACAGTTATTGCAGGCATCCAGTGGGGAACATAGTGAAGGCACACAGTCTGCAATTATGTGCCTATTGTAGTGATGGGACAGGGTGCCATGCCCTCTGTAGTCCACTGCAATCACACCATGGTTACTATCTGTGGGCAATATGCAGGGTACTACCAACAAAGTGGTTGTTGCGTAAGCAAGTGTGTTTGTGTATGAGACATGGGATGAGAGAGTTCTCTGGGTAATACAAGAGTTGCTTACTTTGTTCGCCAGGCCTTGATGTCACATGTAGGAGTATGGATTGGCACTCCAGCCTCTTAGCTATTTGACATCTGTTATCCTTGTAGGGTGGACATTGTGACATATAATAGGCCCACCATATAAGAAATTTGCAAAACCCACTCCACAATGAGTCCAGTTGTTACACAATCACAGCCACCTCCACACAGGATACGAATGACAAAATCAGACACACACAGTTGCCAAGTCTAGGATTAGAACTCCTACCTAACTAGTATATCACACTACAGCAGTGCGCAGTTATAGGATGCATCACGGCGATTACTGGACTACTTATTCTCCAAAGGTGTATTTCACTGGGAATGACATCAGCAGGCTTCCCAAAGAAGGGCAATGGAGGTTGCAGTGGCTGTGAATGGCCTCAAAAGCATTTCTCCCTACACAGACAAACAAACACACTACCATCCTCACTTGTTCTGTCTGGGAATAGAACCCCTACCAAACTACTATATCACACTACAGCATTATGCTGTTATAGGATGCACCACGGAGATTGCTGGACTACTCCTTCCCCAAAGGTGTATTTCACTGGGAATGACATCAGCAGGCTTGCCAAAGAAAGCCAATGGAGGTTGCATTGACTGTGAATGGCCTCAAAAGCATTGCTCCCTACACAGACAAATACATACACAAACATCCACACTTACCATTTCTAGGAACAGAACCCCTATTGATCAGATGATGTGGATGCTGGCAGGGTGCTGCTTACAGCTAGGGACACACCTGCATGGGACACCTGCACTGCATGCTGCATTCTTTCGCTATTGCCATGCACAGGTGGGGGTCATACTGTACCCATTCCCAACAGCAGGGTTAAGACCAGAGAGGTACCTGTGGGTGGTGGTTGGGTGAGCTGGGTGCATGTGTGCTATGGACACTACTTGCATCTGACTCACAGATATGCATGGGGCATTCCACTTATGCTGGCTTGTGCAGGGACATCAGCTGTTTATCAATACATCATTCCTATGACCTTTGTGATCTGCGAGTGTTTGGCCAGACAACATCAGTATTCCCTACTACAAGCCCAGATAATGTGATGCAAACCTGTATGTACAATTCCAAGGGTGTGTCCATTTTATGGTTACACATTATACACTGTCTGTCTGGGATACTTTCCCCTGTGTACTGCTTGTATATCTGGCCCAACAGTTATACCATGTCCATCTTTCAGATGGTGACACATATTACCTCCATACATTTACAATGGCTTACTGCTAGAATGTGTTATACTGGGGAGCATTGTGTTTGGCACTGCAGTTGTAAGGACTTGGCCCTGTCCTCGACAGTACTGGCCAATGGCCACCAGGTCAAACCTCACCATGCATACATAATGTCTACTCTCACACAATATGAAACACACACCAACCTAACACACGCATACTGCATATTGTACAAATGCTACAATCTATTCTGCTATCTTGGCCACCTCAGGTAATCTGTGCTCCACTAGTATTATACCTACACATACATGTTACTACATTTCTACATTGGATTGGGTGGGGGAACACTTGACTGTTACTACCTTTCTACATAGGATTGGGGCACACCTGACTGTTTCTACATTTCTACATAAGATTGGGGGGCACACCAGACTGTTACTACATTTATGTATAGGATTGGGGGGCACACCTGACTGTTACAATGTGTCTACATCGGATTGGGGGGCACACTAGACTGTTGCTACATTTCTACATAGGATTGGGGGGTCACATCTGACTGTTACAGTATCTTTACATTGGATTGGGAGTGGCACACCAGACTGTTACTACATTTCTACATAGTATTTGGGGGGCACACCTGACTGTTTCTTCATTTCTACATATGATTGGGGGCACACCTGACTGTTTCTACATTTCTACATAAGATTGGGGGGCACACCAGACTGTTACTACATTTCTACATAGTATTTGGGGGGCACACCTGACTGTTTCTTCATTTCTACATATGATTGGGGGCCACACTGGACTGTTACTACATGTCTACATCAGATTGGGGGTGGCACACCAGACTGTTACTACATTTCTACATAGGATTGGGGGCACACCTGACTGTTTCTACATTTCTACATAAGATTGAGGGGCACACCAGACTGTTACTACATTTATGTATAGGATTGGGGGGCACACCTGACTGCTACAATGTGTCTACATCGGATTGGGGGGCACACTAGACTGTTGCTACATTTCTACATAGGATTGGGGGGCACACCTGACTGTTACACTATCTTTACATTGGATTGGGAAGGGCACACCAGACTGTTACAACATTTCTACATAGTATTTGGGGGGCACACCTGACTGTTTCTTCATTTCTACATAGGATTGAGGGGCACACCTGACTGTTTCTACATTTATGTATAGGATTGAGGGGGCACACCTGACTGTTTCTACATTTCTACATAGGATTGGGGGGGGGCACACCAGACTGTTATTATATTTCTACATAGGATTGTGGGGGCACACCTGACACTTGTACACATTTGCTATGATTGCACTGGTATGTCAAGTACTCCATTTCAGTCTGTATTCTAACCTATCGTGCTGACTAGAGGCATATCAGTGTACTACTGGTCTTAGGTTTGATTGACCTACATATCAGTTTCTGACTTCTTACCCTTCAGAACCAGCATCCCACTGCTCGACCTGATGTAGTCTGTCTGTGTAGGCCTGGAGGGGAGGTTACCCATAGCCATCATTCAGAGGCCTTAGCACAGCCTTTGTTTATGTTTGTCTACACCTGTCCCACTGGCTGAGACTGTTGTTGGGTATGTGAACCTCCCTGACTGACATTTGTGTATCATATGGACACACATGTGGCCCAGCACATTTCCTGCACAGTGGGTTTTGTCAACATGTGTAGTACTGGTTACTATGGTGACACCAGTATTTGTTACAGATCTCATGCTGCCACTATAGGTGTCTACTATCTGCTGGCATCCCATTCAGCCACCCAATTTCCTTGCATGCTCACATCCATACTGTAGATACACGTAACAACACACCATTCGGCAATTGGTAAGAAGAGTGACTTACCTTGTGGGTATGCTAGTAGTGGGGATGATGCTGGAGGGCTGCCTATGTTGGATGCACATAGTACAATCCCTTTACATGGTTGAGCACAGGTAGTGTCATGTTTGGCATCCCTTTTACTGTATGTGCGAGTCAGAGAGAGGTGTCATTCCCTGTGTCCCTCCTGTGTCATTATATGTGCTATGCTTTACCTCTTTGCCAAGGCGAGAGCATACTAGGCATGCCTCCTTCTGCCTACTGGGGCAGGCTCAGGTTGTTCCTCCTCTGATTCACTCTGTGCCTGTGCAGGCCTTGGCAATGGTGGGGTGCTATGAGGCCCTGCCCCATGCTGTTCCTGCTGCAGCTGTTTCCACAGGATCATATTGTGTAGCATGGCAGATACAATGGCAATTTGAGTACATGTAGCTGGTGAGTACTGCAAGGTTCCACCGGATGTGTCCAGGCACGGAACCTTGACTTGAGAATCCCAAACACACGCTCTATTATAATTCTGGTATGTGCATGTGCCTCATTATGGAGCTCTAGTTCGGGTGTGTGTGCATTTCTGATGGGTGTCATCAGCCACAGCTCCAGTGTGTAACCAGCATCCCCCACTAGGTGACCGTAAGGGATGTCCCCCCTGGCAAATCTCTGGTACAGCTGCGTCAGATGCCAGATGTGGGAATCATGATAGCTTCAAGGGCAGCCAGCACACACATTCATTATAATGCCCTGGGCATCACACATGACCTGGCAGTTGATGGAGGGGAAGCCCTTGCAGTTGATGTAGACCCTACCCCATTCACAGTGTGGTGCTTTGATGCATATGTGCATGCGGTCTATAGCACCCACTACCTCAGGGTATTCTGCTATTTGGTGGAAGAGACGCATATTGCTGGCCAACGCCTCACGGGTGTTGGGGAAATATACATGCTCACCGGCATGTGCTGGCATGGCATCCAGGAACTGGTGGAGTACCCTGGATGCTAATGCCTGTGAGATCCCCATGATATCCCCAGTTGGCCTTTGGGAGGTACCTGTGCTTAGTATTCTTAGGTCTACACATACCTTGGTATCCACTGGGATGGGTTCCCCTCTGTTAGTTCTGTGTGTCAGGCATGAAAGGCACAGCTCAACAATTTGCTGTAGGAGGTCCTTGTCCACCCTATAGCGCTCCACTATCTCCCACTCATGTAGCCCCTGGTAGGCTACCCTGGGTCTGTACACTCTTCTCCATCTCCTCACTGTGGGTTGGTCGACAGCATTCTCATCCTCACCACCCTCAGCCTCTTCCACATGTTGATTTATAATAGTTACTGCAGCCCCTATCATTTTGTTGTTTTTGTTTGTTAAAATTTCTCCGCTTGTATACATTGGTGGTGTAGAGTATGTGGGAAAAACCAAAGGGGAAGGGGTTTGCATAGTTTATAGTAGTGTTCTGGGCTGGGCTGTGCTGCTGCCTGTGTAATTGGATGATTCTGATTCATTTCACCTGCCAGCTATGCTAGTTCTCCTTGATTACCTTCCCACTACTCTTTTCCCTTCCCATTGCCTTCTTGTTTAAGCCTGGGGCGCGCCAGGCAAAGACAGTGCTCAAATGTGCACAGAGCTGCTATTTCCTGGTTTACTTTTTTTTTTCCTTTAAAATCCGGTGAGTGGCACGCACATCCGCTTAGGCAATGTAAAGAGTGCTAGGCAGCCTCAGACACACCCCCTTGCTTAAGCTAAGGGCAAACCCAAGCCAAAGGGCTCCAATCTGCTTACAGTATGCCTGACACACACCCTTATGATGTCAGTGAACTCCTAGGCTTGCACCAAGCTATTTCTGTGCTTACACTGTTGGGTGCTGACTAGCATTGAGGGGAAATCTGGGATTCAGTATCATTCCCCTCATTTGTATAGGATTGCCTGTAATGCATAGTTGCAGGTCCCACACTGAGCCTTCCCCCTTAGCAACCACTATTCACTGGCCATGTTGTCTTCTGCCTGCCATTTAGTATAATGGCAAAATAGTGATTTTGGTTAGAATGCTTATTTCAGGTTATTTTTTTTTATTTTTCGCCCGATCCCATTTGCGCACCGCTGCCCTACGCTTAAACAGCTGAAATCGGCTTAAAAAAAAAATCAAAGTTATTTTTTTAAACTGTTTTCCATGCCAATGGCCATATATTTGACCATTGGCATGCTTTACACGTTATATACACCCTTTATTTGGAGCTGTCATGGCTCCAATTTTTAGTTTGCAGAAATGTACTCGGTTACTAGCCAAGTACATTTCTGCAGATTACACTAGTCCTGCACGGCTGGCTACCAGCTTCCTGGATCACAGATTCACCTCATTTGCATGGTTTTCACCTGCAAACAGGGTAATTTGCATGCAGGAGCTGCATCTGTGCAGGAATAGTGCAGGAGCACTTGTGCACGTCCCTGCAGCTTATTCCTGGATTGCACAGCAGCCATATTGCCTCCTGGAGCTCCTGCACTGTTCCTGCACACCGTGCAGGGCATGCTGAATCTGGGGAAATGTGTAAACAAAATAAAAAAATAATATTTCCTAGTCCATGCTTATAATATCAAAGTCAATTTTAATATGTTGATCATAAGATCCAGGACTGAAGTCTTATAAATGTACAAATATAAAAAGGAGTTGTTGTTTAGCAGAGCTGCTGACTAAAAAAAAATTTTAAAGATATTCATTTAAGCCAGGTGAAAATAAACCACCAAGTTTGATGATCCAAGTAAATTCTTTTTTATTGAGAATGCTGTGCCAACCTTTTATATTTCTGTTGCCAATACTTCTGTCAATAACAGTGAATTTAAAACATCCTGTTGGATGTTGTACAGAGTGTTTATATAAAGTATTAAAAATGTTTTTATTTCTAATACTACTCAGATGTACAGATATGCGTAATTTAAGTGTCCGAGAGGTTTGGCCCACATAGAAGGCCGAACATGTACAGGTCGCAAGATATATAATCCAATCAGAACTGCAGTTCACTAAAACATTAATATGAAAGTTTTTTGGAGTATTTTTACTGGTAAATTCTTTAGTCTTATTAACATATCTACAAAAAATACAATGGCCACAAGGACTACAACCAGCGAAAACTCCACCATCTACTATCCCTTATTGAGGTGCACAAAGTGGTGAGTTGTGTTTGTAGTGATTAAAGAAGCTTCCTAGTGTTTTCCCTCTTCTAAAGGAGAAATGACACTTGTCACCCAACATGTTCGATAGACATTCATCAGCCATTAAGATATTCCAATGTTTATGAATCAAATTTATAAACCTGTATGTATTACATGCATAAGTTGTGTTAAATGTGATGTCATGTTTCCCTCTATTATGCTGTTGATATTGTAATAAATCGCTCCTGTCATAGGTGCGAGCTAAATTGCTAGCCTGAATAACTTGACTTTTCCTATAGCCTCTATTACAAAATCTAGTAATGAGGTCTTGCTTTTGATGTTCAAAGGCTTCTGTAATTGAACAAATATTATGTATTCTGAGAAATTGGGATTTAGGGATATCATGTGTGATGCATTTGGGATGACAACTGGATGCAAGTAATAAGCTATTAGAACTCGGTTGTTTTCTGAAAACATTACTGTCCAAAGTACCATCATGTTGATGGGTTATTTCAACATCCAAAAATGAAATACAGTTGACATCATAGTGAACTGTGAATTCTATGCCCCACTTGCTTTCATTAAGATAATTGACAAATTATTGAAGATACCCTGAGTCGGTTCTCCAAATGAGCCAGAAATCATCAAGATATCTTCTCCAGATATCAATTTCATCTAAGAATAAATTGTGATTGTAATCATACATAATTTGTTGTTCCAAATAACCCATGAATATGTCAGCATAGAAGGGTGCAAAAGATGCACCCATCACAGTTCCCTTTAGTTGTAAATAGCACTTGTCATCAAAATAAAACATTTTTGGTTAAGACATGTTCAGCTAGACATACCAGAAACGTATTGAAACCAGGACTGTATAAAGAGATTTTCCAGCCAGTACTGTAGAGCAGTCAAACCTGCCCAATGAGTTATACTAGTATATAATGATTTAATGTCTAGAGTACACATAATCCATCCTGGTTCAAGTTGAGAATCCGAAATAATGTTTAAAAACTGAGTCGTGTCCTGAATTCTAGCTCTAACACCTTTAAGTAGGGGCTTAAGATGGACAGTCAAAAAGGCAGAAAGAGGTTCAGTCAAAGAACCATGGCCAGATACAATTGGTCTACCTGGTGGTAGTTGTGGATCTTTATGTATTCTGAGGAGCAGATATAAGCACTGTGGTAAAGGATCTGACACAGTTAAATGACAAAGTTTGATAACTTATAATACCTTCACTTAAAGCCAGATGTAAAAATCTGTCAATTTCTTGTTTAAACGTATAAGTGGGATCAATAACCATATAGGTATAAAACCTAGCATCAGAAATCTGTTTATCTGCTTCTGACAAATACACAGACCAATCCAAAACAACTACAGCACCACCTTTATCAGCTGGAATGATAACTAAATTTCTATCGTGCCGAAGATTATCTAAAGCATGTGTTTCACAACCAGACATAAATCCCTACATAACTCACTAGATTTCTGGCTAGTTCACAGATGGGACCTATACAGTCAGGATCAGTGAGATCACTTCCACCAGGAGACTGGTGGCCCATAGATATGAACCATAGTCACCTCAGGCCTCTCTGTTGGGCCCTCTCCTGTTTGGTATCTACTACTCGGAATTAAAGGCTAATGTCAAAGGCCTTTGGCTCACAGATGACTTTAAACTGGGACCTATCAAATTTCCTCCATGACAGCAGCATCCTAAAGACAAACAAATGACTGGTGCCAAAGCCACTGATTAAAACTTGATGCGAAGAAATGCATTATAGTGTCCTTTGGGAAATCATCCACCCAAGCTAATTACTCCCTTGATAAAACACCTCTAAGAGCTGACTCAGTACCTAGGGATCTGGGAACATATGTAGGCAGTAATCTGGCCTTCGACCAACGCATAGCTAAGATGGTACAAAACTCTTCTATTTCACCGCACTCATAAGCATCCAGATCCAAGGAAGTTAAAGTACCACGCTACTCAGCCCTTTGAATACAGTGTCCCCTTTGGAATGTATCTAACCATGAATTTTTAACAATTGGAATGGCCTCAAAGGTTTCTCACCAGGAGAATCTAGGGTAAGAATAGCCTGTCCTTCACAAAATGCCTTAAGACCCTCTCTCTGTACTTAGTC
>NC_056731.1:146839292-146984292 GCF_019279795.1 Protopterus annectens
GTTTGGTTGTATTTGGATTGAATAGAAGCTGGGCATTAGATAGCCAGCTTCCAACTGAAGAGAATGAATCTTGGGTGATCTGTTGTAGTTCTGTTAGAGTTGGGGCTGAGTAGATGAGAGTAGAATCATCTGCATACTGTATGAGGGAGGCGTGTTTGGTGGCAGTGTGCAGGTTGTTGGTGAATAGGGAGAAAAGTAGGGGACCAAGGATGGAGCCTTGGGAATAACCAAGAGTAACAGGGAGGTGAGGGGATAGATTGTTCTCCCAGATGACTGATTGTGGGCAGCCTTGTAGATAGCTGTGGAACCAGTTTGTGGCTGCTGAGGATAAAGAGAGGCCGGATAGAGCAGAGAGTAGCAGACTGTGTGACACAATGTCAAAGGCTTTCGATAGATCCAGAAATACAACAGAGGAGAGGAGGCCATTGTTTTTGTGATGGAGGATAGTGTTGGTGAAGGAGAGAAGAGCAGTTGTGGTGCTGTGGTGTGGTCTGAAACCATGCTGGGTATTGGAGAGGAGGTTATTGTTAAGGAGGAATTTGGAGACCTGTGAGTTGATGCATTTTTCAAGTATCTTGGGGGGGGGATGGCAATGGGGCGGTAGTTGGAGAGGTCAGTGGAGGGGCCACCTTTGTGGAGAATAATGATTTGTGGGGAATGATGTGTGATATTTTCCATAGCGTGGGTACATAGGATTCAGATATGGAGAGGTTGATTAATATGGAAACAGTATAAGCTAGGACATTAGCTGCTATTCTTAAGTATTCAGAGGGCAGGTTGTTGGCTGCTAGTTTTGTGGGTTTTAGTTTTGTCAGGAGTCTTTTTATGTCGGATGTGGGTACTGTGGAAAGAAAGAAGGTAGGGAGGGGTGGTTTTCGGTTGGGTGAGGAGTGGTTTTGGGTTGGGTGAGGGGGGGTTTGTGTAGGGAAGTGTTTTTTTTGTTAGGGATAGAATGGATTCTGTGAAGTGTTTGTTGAAGGAATCAACAAGGCTACTGGTGGAGAGATGGGTGGTTGGTAGAGGGGGGGTGCTTACTTTTCCTGGGCAGAGAATAGAGTTAATTGTGGACCAGAATTGCTTGGGGTTGTATTTGGAGGAGTTTAGGGATGTCTGATAGAAAAGGGCTTTTTTTGTTTTTACTTGTTTTTTGACCTTGTTACGTAGTTCAAGGAAGAGTTGCCTATCTGAGGGGTTTTTAGTTATGCGCCGGTGTTCCCATGTTTTATCCCTGGTTTTCATAAGGCCCCTGGTGTTTTTTTTTAAGCCAGGGGGAGCTCTTAGTTCTAATTCTGGTGTTTCTCAGGGGGGCATGGGAGTTAAGGATGTTGAGGAAGGTACTGTTAAAGAAATGGACTGCTTCGTCTAGGTTGAGGTACTTTAGAGGTGACCAGTTTATGTTCTGGAGGGAGGAGGTGAAGGAGTTGGGGTTAAAATTAGCTTTGTTGCGAATAAGTCTGTGGGTAATGGGTTTGCAATCATTTGTGATTTTTTAGTAGGAAGGCTGGAAATGGTCACTGAAGGAGTCAGGTAAACAGCCAGCTAGGTAGGTATGAGGGGCTATATTAACTAAGACCCAGTCAAGAATGGTGTGGTCATTGGGGTTTTTATTAATCCTAGTGGGGGGTTGTATTAGCTGAGAGAAACCATGGAGATTTAGGTGGAGGTCTTGGTGGTTGCTGTTGCAGGATAGCCAATTGATGTTAAAGTCCCTGAGGATGATAGTTTCTTGGGGCAGGGAGAGATTAGCCCAGTCTAGTAGGTTTTCAAGGGGAGGTATATTTTGGCCTGGTGGGAAATAGCACCCTTTAATGTTGATTGATTTCTTAGGGTTTAATTTGAGGGTGCTGTAAAATATCTCTTCCTTGTCAAACTGGGGAGCTGATTTGGTGAGAATTTGGATATTGAGGTGGTGTTTGTACAGCAATGCCACACCTCCTCCTTTTCTTGATAGTCTGTCCTTACGGAGGACATTGTATCCAGATGGGACTATTTCCTCACTTTTGATGTGAGGTTTGAGCCAAGATTCAGTTAGGATAAGGATGTGAGGGAAGAGTAGAGGCTTATGTAGCCATGGAGGTCTTGAATTTTATTACAGATGCTTCTGATGTTAAGAGACATAACGAGGAGGTAATTTGGGTTTTTTTGCTTGTGATTTGGGTGATGGAGGAGTTGGTTGGAAGAGGGTTTGTGGAGATGTTGGTGATTATGGAGTCAGGGTTGAGTTGCACATCTCCACTGAGAGCAAGTTTAGAGAGAGTGTAGAGAATATGTTTTATATATGCAGTAAAAGATTGTTGTATTTTATGGATATTTTGTGTTCAGATGTGGTGGGGGTTTGGTAATTGAGTAGTTGCACTGGGAGGAGGTAGTTTGTGATTGAGGTAATGAAATTATGCAGTGGGTGTTTGAGAGGAATTGATGAGAGAGTGCAGTGGAAATAGTTGGGGGTTAGGACTGTAGCTGTTTGGGAGGCTGTAATAAATGCTAGAATAGTGCAGGTGAGGATTACAACAGTATTCCCTAGTGGCATGGTTGCTTTGGGTTAAGATGTGTGATTAAGCAGGAGGTGGGGAGTCTGAGCAGTAAGGCTTGATTGGGGAGTAAGTATGGTGTGTGTGTGTGTGTGTGTGTGTGTGTGTGTGTGTGTGTGTGTGTGTGTGCGTGCGTGCGTGCGTGTGTGTGTGTGTGTGTATGTGTGTGTGTGTGTGTGTGTGTGTGTGTGTGTGTGTGTGTGTGTGTGTGTGTATTTATACGGGTCTACTTTGTAAGAACGAAATTTTACAATACCGAAGACAAGATGACCGAGATGAGAACTCCGAAATTTCAATTACACAATAGACCACATAGCCGACAAGTTTCACATGGTAAGTAACTACTAGGCCAACAACTAACAGAAAATACACTGGACCATCTCCAACCCACCTAGGTAGGGGACTAAGCCCTCACACACCCTCCATCTAAATATACAAACTCCAGGATTGCACTACAGTGGGGAAAAGGGTAAATTTCCCATTGTTGTGCCAGTGGTTACTTAGCATAGGAAACTTGTCAACTATGTGGTCGTTTGTGTAACTGAAGTTCTTGTCTCAGTTATCTGGTCTTCGGTATGGTGAAATTTAATTTTTCTGAAGAAGACCCATATATATATATATATATATATATATATATATATGGTTCTACCTGACTTCGTCGACAGCGCAGAAGACCGACATCGGAATCCGGAGCTCCAGAAGATCGAAAGTGAAGAAGACCGACGCGAATCGCGAGTGGCAGAACATCGACAATGCAGAAGACCGACACGACGGATGACAACACCAACGCCGAGGATGCCGACATGGGGAAAGGCTGTGTGAGTATGCGGTAGTGACGGACGTTAGGGTGCGAGGCAGGTAAGTGTGGAGATTGACGGTCTGTGGGGATAGGGGTGGGTTAAGTGAGTTAGGGTTAGGGAGCGATAGGGGTGGGTTAAGTGAGTTAGGGTTAGGGAGCGATAGGGGTGGGTTAAGTGAGTTAGGGTTAGGGAGCGATAGGGGTGGGTTAAGTGAGTTAGGGTTAGGGAGCGATAGGGGCGGGTTAAGTGAGTTAGGGTTAGGAGCGGGTAGGTAAGTGTGCGATAGTGACGGACCTTAGGGTTAGGTAAGGTTTAGTGTGTGCTTGTAAGGATTTAGGTGGGCTTGTGTTGTGAGTGTGGTTTGTGGAATGGGGATGTGTTTTGTTTTAATTGTTATTGTGGTGTGTGCAGTGTATGGGGTTTCGTGTTTGTGTACCGTCGGTTATTTCGTTGTCGGTTATGTGTGGTTTCGTGTTTATGGACTGTCGAATATGTGGTGTCGGTGATGTGGTTGTCGGTGTTGTGTGGTTTCGACTATGTCAGGTAGAACCATATATATATATATATATTTATACACACACACACACACACACACACACACATATATATATATATATATATATATATATATATATATATATATATATATATATATATATATATGTATATATGTTTCGACACACACACACACACACACACATATATATATATATGGTTCTACCTGACTTCGTCGACAGCGCAGAAGACCGACAGCGGAATTCGGAGCTCCAGAAGATCGAAATCGAAGAAGACCGACGCGAATCGCGAGTGGCAGAACATCGACAATGCAGAAGACCGACACGACGGATGACAACACCAACGCCGAGGATGCCGACATGGGGAAAGGCTGTGTGAGTATGCGGTAGTGACGGACGTTAGGGTGCGAGGCAGGTAAGTGTGGAGATTGACGGTCTGTGGGGATAGGGGTGGGTTAAGTGAGTTAGGGTTAGGAGCGATAGGGGTGGGTTAAGTGAGTTAGGGTTAGGAGCGATAGGGGTGGGTTAAGTGAGTTAGGGTTAGGGAGCGATAGGGTGGGTTAAGTGAGTTAGGGTTAGGGAGCGATAGGGCGGTTAAGTGAGTTAGGGTTAGGAGCGGGTAGGTAAGTGTGCGATAGTGACGGACCTTAGGGTTAGGGTAAGGTTTAGTGTGGGCTTGTAAGGATTTTGGTGTGCTTGTGTTGTGTGTGTGGTTTGTGGAATGGGGATGTGTTTTGTTTTGTATGGGGTTTCGTGTTTGTGTACCGTCGGTTATTTCGTTGTCGGTTATGTGTGGTTTCGTGTTTATGGACTGTCGAATATGTGGTGTCGGTGATGTGGTTGTCGGTGTTGTGTGGTTTCGACTATGTCAGGTAGAACCATATATATATATATGTATATTTATACACAGACACACACACACACACACACACACACATGTCAGGGGAGTCATCCCCACATGGAGGATAGTTTGTTAGCTAAAGGTAGTTTTGACAGACACTAGATTTTCTTGGTCAGTCTCCTGTAACTCCAAGATTTTGATGCGGTCAACAACCCTGTAATTAGTAATCCTTTATGCAGGATATACACATTTTGCTGTCACTCTGTCATACTGTATACCCTCATTTACGTCTGTGATTGCTCTCATTTTAATAAAGCTGCTCACCTCCATCTTATTGTACCATCATGTTACATATTATACAACCAACAGGATTTCTTGGTAGTCAGCTGCATCATACTTGTGTTTTTCTAAACTGTCCTCACCCTACATGTGACCCCTCTTTGTGCAAAATCATCTATCACAACTGTTTCTGAATCCAGAGCTGTAGGTCACTCATTTGGTGACCAGTGCTACAGCCCTGTCTGGCACCCCTCAATATTACACTGAGGAGGGAAAAAAAGTCAGTTCTCCAATCTGGCACTCCTCTCTAGCCATCTATAGTTGAAGTGCCAGGCCACTCTTCTCATGTCACATTGTGAGAAGAAAAAAAAGTGAAGAAAAGGGGCATTAGCTCATCTAGTGCTCCTCCTGTAAAGAGAGCAGCTCCTGTGTGTGTATCCTACCTGCCTCATGTCACATTGTGAGGAGCAGAAAAAAAGGAATGTAACAAGCAGTGTGCAAAACGTATCTGACTGCATATAATGCATTGAAACAAGAGCTTCAATCTCGACTGCAGAAGCAGTACAGACATTTATTTCCATAATGGCATTCATAAATACCAGAACAGAAATAAATAACAGTGATGCACTACTCACTGACTGGATCTGCTGATCATGCCCCCAATACATTGCACCCTGGTAGGTTGCCCCCTTCGTTCCACCCTAGCTACACTTCTGTCTGAATCTCAGGGTGGATTAATTTACAGATCAGAAAAAAACTTGCGGTTTTGCATCCTGGCACAATATTGCCCCATCCAGCTACATCTTGACATACACAGTAGGAAAAAGGACTCTTCATTTCTATGCCTGTGTCTCATACTTTCTCCTTTTATTGACTTCACTTAATTAACAGCTATTACATCAGTATCAAAAGTTGGAAGCCATGGTGGTGCAGCGGTAGTGTTGTTGCCTCACAGCAAGAGGTTCTCCTGTTCGATTCTCAGCTGGAGTGTCTTCTGTGTGGAGTCTGCATGTCCTCCCCACAGTCAAGTGGCATTCAAAACACATGCATGAATGGGTGTGCTTTCACTGAAAGTTGGCTGTCGGGCTGGCAACTCAGCACCATAAAAATCTACTGAAAATCATTAGCAGACCAGAGTTCTGCTGTGGTGACCCCTAACCGGGAAAAGCCAAAAAGACAAACAACATCAGTATCAAGAGTGAAGGACAACAGTTAACTTTCTAAACAGTTGGGCCACATCTGAAACTAGACATTCATTTCTAAAAGGACCACCCCTTTAATTTGATTCGCTGTATCACTATGATCTTATATTGCTTACTGTTAGTGTTATTTGTCAAATAATTTTCACAGTTTCTAAGGTTACGTCTACAACTATACCCTTTGGTAGTCTAACATGTAGGCCCGGTAACCAGAAAGGAAAAAAAATTACAATAGGATCCTGTGACGACTTGGGGAACAAAAGCTGGGAAATTCCTTTTTCAGGAAATGTAGTTCATGTTTTTCAAGCCAGCTGTGCAAAGTGGGTCTATATTGTAAAGTCGAACACTTACCTTATCGAATACCCAAACGTCGACCCGTAGTCATTGAACTGCGAAAACATCAATCGTCCAGAAGAGCGAAAGCGGAAATGTCGAGCTGTCATGGTTGGCCTTCTGCGGCATAGCTCCGTAAAGTAAGTGTGCGATAGTTACGGACCTTAGGGTTAAGGTATGGGTTAAGGTAAGTGCATAGATGGTAATGTGTGTTAGATTTAGTGTAGTGTTTTGTTAAGTGTATGTGTGTGGATTATTTAGTTTGTTTGGGTTTAGCTTTTTAAGGTAAGTGTGTGATAGTTACAAACCTTAGGGTTAGGGTGTGGGTTAAGTTAAGTGAATACATGGTGGTATATGTAAGATTTAGTGTAGGGTTAGCAGTAGGGTTAAGTTTAGGATAAGAAGTAGGATTTTGGTTAGTGTATGTATGTGGTTTATTTAGTTTGTTTGCGTAGGTAGTATGCAGCGGGCGGTGGAGTGGGACAATTATGACAGTTTGACTTTTTTGAATTTCGCAGTTTAGGGCATTCGGTGTTTATGCGGTTCGATGAAGACGAGTCGACGTTTAGGTATTCGATAAGGTAAGCGTTCGACTTTACAATATAGACCCGTGCAAAGTAGTTTTGTTCAGTGCACATTTCTTTTCAAAGCTGGACTCGATTACCCATCCATTCCCGTTGACTATTCTACAGTCGGATAAGTGCAGTTTCAGTGAATAGTGTTTTTTTTATTTTTTTTCCAACTGTTTGTTGAAAGCTTATTTGCTTAGATACTTGGGACCAAGGTGAACTGCAGTGTTTTTTTTCACTTTTCTCCCATATTGTGCGACCATGGAGTGGAGTTCAAATATATAAGTAAGGGATGCTGAAGACAAAGCTTCCCACTTGGAGGGTAGAGGGGGTCTCCCTGCATTTTTTTGTTCACTTTTTAGCAGTTTTATGTCACTTTTTAAGGTTTAAATAACTTATGAGATATAACTCATCCTGCAATTATGCAGTTTAACATAAGTAAATCCATTCCATTTTCTAAAGTGAATATGCTGGTAATTGTCACAAATTCAAAATGTCTCCTGTTTAACCTGCTGGAAGTACTCCAAAGCAAGCCAACAGATATAATTCTAACAATTTGGATTGACTCTGCATTGGGTGTCTTCTCCCATGGGGTGTACCCAGGGCAGTCTCCATGGGAGGTACCATGAAACATCCATACAAGATAACTAAAAAAAAAAAATCACTGCATTCTGTTTACGTTTCTTAAAGATAATGGCTTAACCATCAAATACAACTTTTACTTATGACTAAACCCCCTCCCAAATAAATATTTCTGATTTACAGAGTGTATATAAGAGAATTTGATAGCTGCCAGGAAGAGTTCACCTAGAACATGAATTAGTACTCATTTAAAAGATCAGTCTGAATGATTTTAGCTTCACTGGGATTATGAAAATTAAAAATGAACTGATGAACTGTCAAGGGACAAAAGCCTTTATAAAAAAAAGTCCTCACATAGGAACAAACCTCCCCTTAACACACGTTTAGGGTCACCACAGCTGTTAGTATGGATTAGTGAGGTAATTCTAGTCTTGGGGACAGCAAAGTTTTGATACATGTTTATTAAGCAAAATGTGTTTACTTGAAATAGAAACTGTACAGAGAATTACCATTAGCTGTATTAAAACAACTAATTCAAAACTAATTACTAGTAATTAACTGGGTACAGACACTGGCAGGATGTTTGTTTTTATGGAAGTTCTACAAGCGCTTGAGTCCCAAACACTTAAAAACTACTGTCTCAAAGCCAGCGACTTGAGCGTCTTGAAGCTCAAATCAGCTACACTTGCCTTGTGCTCAAACTCTGTGGTCAGGGAAGCAGCCGCTACAGCTTACCAGAAAACAGTATTTGATTTTGAGCGAGGTAAGTGAAGCTGTGGTGAGGGAGTGGGAAGGGACGGCAGTGTAAATTACAGCACAGGTAAGGAAAGGCGGGTTAGGTTTAGGGAGCAGGAAAGGGGTTTTAGGGTTAGAAAGATTGAATAAGATTTTAGGTTTAGTGAGCAGAAAGGGAGACTTGGGGTTAGGGAGCAGAAGAGGTGTTTAGGTTTATCGAGAGGGAAGGGGTTTTTAGTGTTGAGGAGAAAGAAGGGTATTTAAGATTAGAATTAGGGTTTTGGTAGGGTTATACAGTTTTGTAGGACAGGATGTTGGGAGGGCTAAGTGGTTAGAGGAGATTGATTTGGGGGGAGGATGTAAAACACTAGCCTTTTAAAGCAAGTTGCAGCAAGAAAGTTTTTTGAGCAAATAGCTAGCAAAAACGTATAGTAGACCTTGTTTTTATTGTATTTAAATTAAAATAAATTTTAAGTGTTTGCCGTTTTCTATTATTATTGCCAGCAATTTATTTATTTATCATTTGTTTACTGGGAAAGTCAGACTGCTACATAGCCCATTTTCAGCAGAGGCCTAGGGAGAAAAGCTCCACAGACACGTTACAAGATAGAAATTAAAACAAAAAGCAGAACAGACATTTGAACGTTACATACTTTTGTTACACAGCAATATATTAAAAAAAAAAACAGACTTGTACCAAGATTACATTGGTTTGAACATCCTTCATAAATACAAGACAACATTAAGACCATATACGCGTTGATGTACAGTTAGAATAATTTAACATGAGATACAGACTGATAGCCTTTACATCATTGCCTTTAGTGCAGTCATATTACTTATAGGTCAAGACAGCAGTGGTTATTTAAAAGCAGCCATCAGAACAGGAGATAAGTGAAGAGATGAAAACAGTGGATAGCTATAGTGAGGTAGATGTAGTGTCAGAAGTAGAGAGGGGGTGTGAGACAGCAGCTTAGAAAGATGGGGTAAGAGAAAGAAGTATAGGAAATAAGTCTATAAGACTGCGTATTTATGCGTGTATAGAGAGGAAATGGTTTGGCCAGTTCAGGACTGTATGTAAATCATTTAGTCAGGGGAAGAATATGGGCACAAATCACTGCTACCTTCAGCTATTTATTTATGGTGATATAGCTGATAGTAACTAGCCACAAGAACTGCTCGGGAGGTATTAGCATAGAATATGGCTGGATAGATATAGACAAACAGACAGACATTTTGTAATTCTTTGAACATTTTGTTGAATAGTATTTACTTTAAATTCATGCTGTTACTCAACATGCTATAGCTTAAGATCCTAGTGATTTAATTGAAAGCCATTTCAAATTTGCAAGTCAAATGAAAACAGTCAACAACTCACTTTTTCAAACATAATATTCTTCTGTTGGGGGACTAAGCACTTCATTACCCCACCATGCAGAAAAAACATCATCCCTTGCAAGTTTTGGGCTTAAGTCTGATGTAACTACATCTTAGTCTAAGGGCAAAGTCCTAAATACAGTTTCCTTCTTTGGGGTAAAAGTATTTTGGCCAGCAGTGACTATATGAGCACTTGACTGTTTCATATCTGGTAGGATTCAAGTTTACAGCATTCGGTATGTAAATGTATGGCACATGCATTCTTAATTTACATAAAATAAAGTTCTGTAATGTGATACAATTAGAATGAGTGTATTAATAGGTTACACCATCATTGCAGTGAGTAACTAAATGTGCTGCATATAAAACTATTACAGTTTATACTAATCTACAAATTTTATATTCCAGAAACCACAGTTTTCTATGAAAATAAATGAAGGTGTAGTTACAAAAGAATGAATGCCTCCTTCGAATGTACTTATTTCTGGAATGTATCCAGCGAAGATGCACTTTCACCTTTCAAAACAGGCAGTACTGAGAATATTTTATTTGCTACCTTTTACATAGTGGATTTTATTCTTGCATTCCTTGGTAATGCAACTGCCCTCTGGATCTTCCTTTACCACAGGCAAGCAGGATCTCCAGCAAACATATTTCTGATGCATTTGGCCATTGCTGATATTGTTTACGTGATGGTATTACCAATGAAGATTGTTTACCACCTACAGAACAGTCATTGGCCATTTGGGGAAGCACTTTGCTGCATTACAGGATTTTTATCATTTCTTAACATGTATGCTAGCCTTTACGTTATGGCTTGCATCAGTGTAGATCGCCTTCTTGCAGCAGTTTTTCCTCTTAAGTCGATTAAAATCAGAAAGCCCTTGGTTGCTCATATAACATGCATTGCATTGTGGTTGTTACTCATTATGATGATGGCACCAATGCTTGGCTCTACTCAAACTGCAAAAATTCATAATACAATTGTGTGCTTTCAACTTTATCGTGAGAAGTTTTCCAAAAAAGCCATTTTCTCTATTATTGTTGGCTTTGCAATTCCTTTTTTCACAACAGTATGTTCTTACTTACTGATTATCTATAGTCTTCTATTCAACACTCATCAAATGGAAAGCAGTCTAAAGAACAAAGTGGTGAAAATGATTATCTTAGTGCTTTTAATTTACTTCATTTGTTTTGTTCCATATCACATTAGTCGTCTTAACTACGTCATTTCATGCACAAGCCACCATCAGCTTTCTTGGAAGGAACTGAAAGCCCTCAGTTTCAGTAATCGCATCACTTCCTGCCTAACCAGTCTCAATCCACTTTTGGATCCCATCATGTATTTTTTCTTGGCTGAGAAGTTCAAAGACACACTGCAGAAGCTATGCAGAAGGCAGTTCAATAAGCTTTCCATCAGCACTTCTTAGAGAATGCATCAAAAACATAATTAGACATACCTCCCAACTCTTCCATATTTTGAGGGACAACCCTGATTTTCACTCAAATTTTTGTTCTGTCCCTCTTAATCCCTCCTAAAATTGGAGACTTTTGGAGAAAAGGTGGTGAGTTACATTTAATGACGTAATTAGTAACACACTTTTTTTTTACTTCAGAACATGCATATTAATTCTCATTTGCGTATTCTGCCAATGTCTCAAGTTAATAGTATTAATATGTTAAAAGTATCCCCGATTGTCTCTGATTTTTTTTGGATTTGTCCCTGATTCTATTGAGAATTGCCCAACTGGTTGACAGCTAAGCAATTAGGCTTATGTACATCTGCATTAAAATACTCTTTCAGTGTAGCACTATGCAGACATTTTCAGTAACTGTTTAAGGCATTTCAAAATTCTAGTAAGAAGTAAATTATATTGTAGATATGTAAATTTCATCCATGCACTCATCTTGCATTTAAATACCTAATATATAGAGTAATCAAAGGTTATCAAAGAACATTAGATTAGGACAATGTTTTTTCCATATTCAGTAGAATAAGCATGTCTATGTGTCACTAATGTGTGCATTTACCTCCTCTATGTTGAGAGCTTTCTGAACTCACTTTACTTCTTTACGTTTTCATGCCTAAAAGAAAAAAGATACAAAATATTTTCTGTTCCATTAACTGAATGACTCGTGAGTTCTATCTTTAATCCTAACTTGACTACTGAAAAACTATGTTTGTGATTGTAAGACATTTCTTAGACTGTTAATGGTACACTTAGGACCAGCTCATTTGTCAGTAAGACATGTCTTTTTGAAAATAACGGACATACTGGAGCTTTGTGATGCTGCAATTTTGGTGACCCAAATGATACATTTATGACATTTCTAACTGAAAATTAAAAGGTTAAATAATACTTACAATTATTGTAAAATATATCCTAGATTTCCACAAAACAAGGACTGGGGCAAATGTGTACACACTAGACATTTGTGAATGTTTGGTGGAAGACTGACAAATGTGCATGATTCTAAGGCTCAAGGGGTGAATACATTGTTAACTGTAATGATCACATGTTTCATCAACAAAAACTAAAGATACTGTATGTTTAAAACTATACATGGCATGTTCATCTTCCATTATTCATAAGTATCCTATGGATGAAAATTCTTTTAATCTGAAAACATGGCTAAGATTATTCAATCAATTGCACTTACTGCTCAAATGCATGTATAATCTTAGTCAACCTAGTTATGGATTTTAGAGGGTCACTGGAGTGGTAAGAGAATCTCAATAGCTACAGTCAAGCACTGGAGGTAATAATGGTCTAGTAATATTGTTTAGATAATGCTGATGTGCTTAATGTTACAGTAAATGCTAAACAGTAATACAATATATGCAACAGACACAGCTGTATCTTGCTAGGTAATCACTGTTACAATGAATACCCAGCTCTTAACAGACTTATCTGAAAAAGTTGATTAGCAACAAATTAGAAGCCAAAGGCATAATCACCTCTAACATGATCTACTTAAGCAATAATTTTGACCAACTTCATGAAGTACACTAAGAAATGTCTTCTAAAATACAAGCTTAACATAACTGTTTGACTCAAATGTTGCAAGGTCTAGTTCAATAATTACAAATGGCCAGTACTAAGGGAGAATAGAGGTTATTACAGCTCATAATTTTAGATATGGAATTAAGGGACATATGAAAAAATCTTCACTTTCTGGCATTCACAAAAACTGCAGCACTAATCCTGGTCTGGAAGAAATGCTGTCCACAAAATCTACAGCAAAAAGGTGATTGATAACTGAGCAAGTTAAATAAAAATGTGCTCTTGGCCTAGTTTCACAAAACTTATTGTTGCTCAAATAGTAGCATTAATCCTTAATCGTTTGGAGTAAAATCTGTAAAATCTGCTGATAGACACTCAGCCTTGCAAGTGGCTATTAAAAAACATAGAAATGACAAAATTGCAAGGAAAGTTATAACCAAGAGTTAAAAGAATGAAGCTACACCCTCTTTCAAAGAATTTACAAATATTGCAAAAGAAGTAAGTCATCTGGAAATTATCACCATTAAATCAAGAGCTACTAGAATCACCTGCTACTATAATATGTGGAGAAATTTCAAGGAACTGCTTGGTAAACAAACATAGCTATACTCATATCAATTGTAATGTATAGGATTTTTTGATAATCTTCACTGTTAGCAAATACTCTTGTAAATAGTTGTTCTTAATTGTTCTTGTTCATTTTTATGCTCATAAATTTCTAAATACAGTTATTATCATGATCAATTTGTTTAGTTCAAATCTAATAAAAACTTAAAAAAAATAGAACTGATGTTGACAGGGTTGGTATTTTACTATACAATGATCTACAGACAGCCAGATGTATTTGTGGATATTTTGTGGAAGAATAAAATTAAATCTAAATTATTCCTAGTAAGATTCATATAATTTGGAAGAATTATCTTTTGACCTTTGATAATCCTAAAGAGGTCCCTCAGGAGATTGTCATCCCTAGAATTTTATCTAACACAGCCGGTTCTTCGAGTTACTTATCTCACTAGAGCCTATTTTTATTTCTACTTTTTCCCCCTTTTCTACTTACATATGGGTGTTACTATTCATTATTTCCATATCTATTTACAACAAATGCTTTTTTTAACCATATTGATATATTATGCAATACCTAAAAGTATAATGTATAAAAATACTATGTCTTGTATTATGTTAGTGGTAAACTACCTCTAAAAGAGGTGAATCTTAACTATGCTGCCTTTGCAGTCAGAGGATATCTATCTCATTAAAGAGACACATGGTAGATCAAGAATGCCATATTATAAAAAGCTTTACACAAACAAGAGCTACTTTCAATAATGGTTCTAACAACTCAGCTAGTGTTATGACACTTAGGAATAAAATGGGTTTTGAAACTGTGAAATGACTTAAAGGGACTGCTATCAATCTGCATTAATCTAAAAGGATTGTAAGGAATTAGCAGCAGTCTATTTATACTCCACTTCTTGAATAAACACATTTCACTCATTATAGAGTACAATCTTCCACATCTTAACATAAACCGAGTACATTTTGGAGGTGAGTGGAATGTTACACTGTCATGTGAAATATATTATTCCAAATATCTATCCAAGTTCTCACAGACAAATACTTGGCAATTTACTGAAAAAAAATTGCTTGCTTTGTGTTGAGTGGATATTTGCAATTCATCTCATAAATGTAATATTCTTATAAGACCCCACCACATTTTTGTATCTCCTGATATACATTGTTCATCATTTGCCACATATACAGAAAGTGGCTTATCTAAAGATAAATTCATATTAATATTTATTGCTTCTAATTATATTCACAGTATTCAGTTTGTGTTATCTTAACGCAGATGTACAGACAGTTTAATATATCTATTAAAAGATAACAGTAGCCCAGTAACTCATTAATGTCATTTTTAATATGAAAACCAAGTAGCGATGATGAGCAAGCTTGACAAAGACCAAAACCAAAAAGATTTGCCTGCCCTGGAAATCCAAATAAAGGGTGAAGCCAAAATGTTAAAAATTGCTCCTTTATTCAAAGCGAGTAGATAATAGTAACAGCTGGTGTAGTCCCAAGCACAAAATTTTTAATATGAGATAGCATACAAAATGGTAAGCACTAAAAGGTACACTCTTTAATATATTAAACAAATTGATAATTAAAAAAAAATGTCTTTGCATCAACAGATAAAAATCTAAGTCATCTAAATCCCTTGCTGCAAAGTGCAGCAAAGATATAAGGGAATGGAGGATCAAAGTTGAAAAAAGTGTCTATATTACCCGATCAAACGTTTAGGTTAGCAAATACCTGGTAATATTAAAAAATTAAAACAGCAAACGGCCAATTTAATGTAGGGAATAAATTCCCTCGACCGCAAAAAAAATAAAAAATTTCAACCCAAATGAAGTGAGGGCTGTACTCCCACCCCCCCACCCCCAACTTAATATACCAACTCCAAGATTGCTCTACAGTAGGGAAAGGGGCAAAATCTGCATAATGGCCAAGGGAATTATTTCCCTGCATTAAATCGGCCGTTTGCGTTTTTTTTGCTTTTGCTATTACCAGACTGATGTTTAGGTATTTGCTAACCTAAACGTTCGATCAGGTAATAGGAACCTGAAAAAAACTTTGGAAACAAAAGCTTTTGCATGTCAGATGTATAAGAAATCTTTTTTTCCTAACAAATCAGGCAAAGCATTAGCTATATAATGTAGGAAAATGTATATAGGAGTAATGACTAAAATTAAAACACCCAAACGTCAAAACAAATGGTTGGCAATGCAAACATTGATGGTACACCATGCATGTGCATGGAAAATCCTCTATGCATGTAAAGAAATAGTTAAAAAAAAACACAAGGGAGTTTACCCTTTGGGGAAATGAGTTGGTCTGTGGTTGTTCTGGTCATTTTTTCAAAAGAAATGTCTGATATTCCTGTTTCCCCAAATGTTGAAACTAGGTTTTTCTGGTAGTGTATTGTTTAGAGTTAGGTTATTTTTGAAAATAATCCAGTTGTCCTTAATGATGTCCATTATAACTCTGCAGTCAGTGGAATAAGTAACTGTCATGGAGATGTCTTTATAACCCTCATTGTGGTTTCTTCTCCTGTTGGGTCTGTGGCTGTTGTCAGGGTTTGGGTAATCAAGGTTGGTGTTTTTTTGGAGGGAGATAGGTTCAAGCATCCCGAAGAGGAATTTTTTATTGTAACCATGGATGAGGAATTCTCTCTAGGTTTGCTGTGTTGATGGTGTAATCCCTTTGTTCCTTCAATACTCTCCCAGTCCTGAGGTGCTAGGATTTAATCACTTTGTTCTTAGTCTGGAAAGGATGCATACTGTCCTGGTGCAATAGTAAATTAAAATATTGTGTTATTTAACTGATAATCTGCTGTACACCAACAAGAACAACATTTAGTTTCTATATAAAAAACACCAATCACACAGAACCCAAATTACGAAGTCCTCACTTCTTTGTTATAAGATCCATGGCAGACCAGCATTTCAAATTTTCACCCAGTCAGATTTTACTTCCTGATTTCCCGCATACATTTTCTCTATCCAGTCAAACAGACAGTGGATAGTGTAGTGTGTGTCTTAGACAAGTTAGCCTACATAGTTGATTAGATGGTTAACACCTAATAGTACAAATTTATGTATCTACAAAAAACACCAAACACACAGACCCCAATTACTATATCCTCATAGGTGCATTTATAAGTCTTACAGCACACCAGTTTTTCAATGTTCTCGCATTCAAGTTTTACTACTGAATTTCCAGGCTGCAAAAACTCCATTCAATCACACAGAAACTGGAAGCAAGATAGCCATTGGAATATTAAAACCACCTATATTCTAATACATATTCTAAGAGATATTCATGTTTTACTGAATCACAATTATATGTTTATGTTTCTACAGAATTAAATAGAATGTTGTATAAACACAAGATTTATGTCTAATTTCTTTATAGTGCTTATCTGCCCATTTATATAAGTTTCACCCAATAAGGACTTGTTTTGCTATTATGAAGGGAAGTTACTTTTAATCACAACAAGAATATTTGTTGTTTTGGTACGAAGAACGTGAAGCTGTTTTTATTAGCAAAAGTGAAGAAATTTTGATCGCAATAAGATTTTTTACTATTGTTTGGAATTTAATTTACAAATATTTCTTACTACTGCTTGGTGTTTTAGCTTAGCTTGAATAGCTCAAAAGGCTATTCTTTCATATGTTTTCCAGTCATCCTGGGCCTGATGTTACAAGGCTCATGACAGGACTTCAAAGAATCTGGTAAGCTAACAGCAAAAAGACTAAGGTGTTGAGCAATATGTAATCTAGCAGCCTGACAAACAGTCAGCCTGGGGAAAAAATCACTAGTCCCAGAAGAGAATAAGAGAGGGACTAAACTTTTGAAGACTCCTTCCAGACATACAAGGCCTAAAAGTCCCAAGACTCAGGTGCTATAAGAGTACAGGGCTTAGCTCTACAAAAATACAAGTTCTATGTGAACATTTTACTGCTGTGGATCACAAGGGGAATCAAGCAAATTTGAAAGCAGCCTTGCCTAGACAGAGGGAGAAAAATATTCCTCTTGATCTAAACCTCTAACAATAAATGCCCTCGGACCATAGAAATATACTGGGAAAGAAGGAAGGAATCTGCCATACTACCTAAAACAGGCTGTGAAAAGGCCAAAAGTGCTTCTGAATGGTATCCAAGGACTGGATGCTACATGTGCTGAACATGAATTTCTATGGATGCTTAACAGATCATAAGCTATCCCAAAAGGGAGAGGGTTACAGACAGTAGCTATTGTGGATACAGATCAAGTAAAGAATAACTAGGTTAACAGAGGTAAAACTGCAACTAGGTACTTGAAGTCCACATTCCTGACAGCCACTTTTAGAACACTGTTTCTGAAGGTAAATGCATCAGAAATTAAGTTTGATGACAACTGAAAGTAGTGTACATATTTCCAGACTTGGAATGAAGGCCAAATTATAAAGGCATATTGTAGCAAGGGAAAATCTTGTGAAAGGATCAGAACTATATTCTCAAAAAATGACAGGTAAAGGCTGCAGGTATGACAGTTACAGTAGGCAATTAACTAGATCTGCAATCCATGAGGACAGGATAGATCACTGCAAATTAGAGTTATGTACTCACCATAACTATGCATCTGTGTTGTCCATTTTCATTCTTCCTCAATGTATGGGTTACAGATCCAACTCTGCTATTGTCACAGACTTACAGGACCAACTCTTGAGCTCCTCCCCCTACCCATAATGCCCCAACCAGCATACAATACCTCAGACTGAGTTTGCTGCTGACTTATAGATCCTAAGATACAATAGGAAAATGAAAGAACAGTAAGCTCGGACTCAGACCTGGAACTAAACATTCCAAAATAGCAATAAGATCACTCCAGATGATGATAGAAGTGGGGAAGGAGGGTTGGGAGTTAAAGAATGAAAATGGACAACACATATGCATAGTTATGGTGAGTACATAATTTTAATATCCAATGTTGCCCTTTTCATTCCTCTTCACTGTAAGGGACAGAGTCCCTAGCTACATGAATCTTGGGTGACCCTCATGGAAGTATATTCCGGAGCACTGCCAAACCAAAAGCAGCTCTGCTTCTAGAAGTCAAATCTAGTTTGCAATGACTAATAAAGGTATGAGCATTCTACCAGATAGTTGTGCAAACGTCATCAATGGAAGTTCTAGAGCAGAAAGAGGAAGTGGCCATGGATCTAGCTATAACACCCTTAGGACGCTTAGACAGGGGGAGGCCTTGCTGGGTACATGCAAAAGAAATGCAAACAGTAACCCATTTTCCCAGGGTAACCTTAGAAACCATTGAACCTAGTTTGTTCAGTGAGAAAGAAACAACTGGTCTGTTTTCCTAAAATCCTTTGTCCTGTGTAGATAAAAACATAGCTGTCTATGTACATCTAAAAAAATGAAACATGTACACCCCTTTATCTGAAATGTTAGGGAAGAAGACAGGAAAGTGAATTGTTTGATTGGTATTTGATTCAGAGGCTGCTTTAGGTAAGAAGGGCGGATTGGTTCATAAAAAAAACGCTGTCTTTGTGGAAAACAATGTAAGGAGATTTGGATGACAGAGCTTGGAATTCAGAAATTCTTCACACAGATGTTAATAGTTACTAGAAAAACTGCTTTCCAAGACAAAATTTCCAAATTAGGTTGCTGTGTCAACTACTGGAGCATAACTGTCATATGACTGCCAAATCCCAAGGTGGTGACGGCTTTTTCAGTGGAGGTCTGAGTAAGAAGTTACTTTTTAGAAAAGCCTTGCACAATTTGGCAGAAGCTAAAGAGGAAGCTCTCTCTCCTGAATGAAAAGTTGATATGGCTGCTAATTGTACTTTGTTCAAAAACTGCACCTTCCTGGAAAATAGAAGCTAAAAACTCCAAAACCAAAGAAACAGCAGCAGTGAAAGGGTCAATTTCTTTTTTTTTAAGGGCCCAAACTGAAAATCGTTTTCATTTACTCCTGTAATTTTTTTTGTAGAAGCTTTCTGGGAAGATAACAGTGTATGATAAACTGGGGAGAAAAGCCTGGGCTCTCTAGCTTTTAATAGAATTGTAGAAACCATGCGGTTAGATTGAGGCCTGGAATACTGGGATGCTTCATTCCCAAGGGATGCGAGAGAAGATCTGGACTGGCATCTAGTATTCATGGAGGATATTGAATATGAGACCAAAGGAAGGGAAACCACACCTGGCGAGGCCAGAATGGGGCAATGAGGATAATTCAGCTTTTCAATCAAACGGTTTTCTGTAAAAATTTTGGAATCAGAGGTAAGAAACAATAAGTGTAAAGAAGATCAAAGTGCCAAACATGAGCTAGGGCATTTCTTGGTGACTTCTTCTGGGGGGGGGGGGGGGTTTGGAGCAAAATACCTGTTACACTTGTTGTGGGGAGATGCAAAGAGATCGCAGCAAGGTTAGCTCCAATGATGGAAAATCTTCTCAGCTACTGACTGAGAGACCACAAGTGAGGTGACAGAATGGACCTGCTCAGTTTGCCTGCGAGTATGTTGGATTTCCCCAGAATATGCATTGCCACAAGAAAGCAGTTGGGGGTGATCACCCACTGCTACACCCTCATTGCTCCTCGACAAATGGGGAAATATCAGGTTCTCTCATATTTGTTGATGTACATGACCACAGACGTTGTTGGTTTGAGTCACAATAGTTTCTAGAGGAAGAATATCTTGAAATGCCTGCAATGCTAAAAGAACTGCTCTCATATCTAAGACACTGATGTGCAAATCAGTCACTTGGTGGGACCATGTGCCTTAGGCTGTCTCTCCCAAGAAATTCCCTCCCCACCCCACTCGAACTCCAGGGTCTGTACTGGTTGTAGTTTTGATTTGGAGATGTTGACTGAGATGTATTGTGTTTGATAAAGTTGGAGCAAATAGTTCCTGGACTGTTCTAAGAGATGCCTGGTTGGAGAAGTGAGAAGCCAGTTGTCTAGATATGGAAACACTCAGAATCCCAGCAGTCTCAGGTGAGCTGCTACCATTGCCATACACTTGGGAAACACCCTGGGGGCTGTGGTGAGACCAAAGGGTAGGGCTCTGAACTGATGGTGACTGGCTCCCAACTGAAAACGCAGATATCTTTGGAATGGTCTGTTCACCTTGAAGTGATAGTATGTGTCACTCTCCTACTTTGGACACAATAGAAGAGTCTTTTGTGGGTTCTGTTCAAGCAGATTTATTATATACAAACACATCACAATAGAATTTTACTGACTTTAACTTAAGTAACTTGTATACAAATTAACTACTGCAATCATACATGTTCACTCTCTGGCTGCACTCTCAAAATGGCACTGGGAATAGCATGTGCCAGGTATTTATACATGCATGTTCAGTCCTTGATATGCTTCTTAAAGACACAGCATATACAGTCTGATCTATATCCTCCCTCTTTGAGAAATAGATCATGCAATATTATGAATCTATTTGGCATGTAGATAATACAAGTAGTGCTTTGTCATGCAATTATACAAGACTAGGTACATATATACAGTCATGTCCATGTTGCTGTGTATTTCACACTGGGCCTGGAAATTCAACCATATCGTGTGACATAAAACTGGAGCTGTCTCTACAGAATGTTCACCCTTGGGAGTAGTCAGAACACGTTCATGAATGTAAGTAGAGGTTGAAACACACTCTGGGATGAGAACAACGTTTGGTTCACTCTGAGATCTAGAGTCTGTATCACAAGAACAATGCTGCAATGATGATTCTGGTACAGAAAGGTGATATTTGCAAAGTCTGTACTCCACACCCTCAGATTTTACACAGTAGGATCTCGGTTTGGCACATATACCTGTAACTTGACCAATCTGGTCAAAACCTTTCGCTGTTTGTATCCTCACTGTCGCTCCTTCCCACAACGGACAAAGAAATCTGCTTGATTTATCATAACTGGACTTATGGATAGAACGTTTCTTGAATAACTGAGCCTTGATGGCTCTGTTGTTCTTAGCTTTAGGAACTAATAGGTAAAGTCATTCTGGTTTGCCTGGATAGAAGTCTTTGAGCAGGTGAACCAAGTATATCATTACAGGGTATGTTTCTGAGATTAAGTAAATTCAAAAAGACATCGGTATTGTCACACTTTGACCTTTCAAGTAATTGCTTTGCACTCTGTACTGCACCTTCAGCTAGTCCATTTGACTGTGGATATTCAGGACTGCTAGTAACATGTATAAAGTCCCATTCTCTTGCAAATGTCTGAAACAGCTGACTAGTGAATTGAGTACCATTGTCAGAAACAACTTTGAGTGGACTACCATGGGCTGAGAAATGACGTTTCAGCTTTGTAATAACAGTAGTGAATGTTAAATCATGTAGTAAGTCAATTTCAAACCAATTCGAATAAGAGTCTACCAGTACTAAGTAGTGTTCATTGTTCCACTCGAAGATATCAGTGGCTACTGTTGACCAAGGTAGTTCAGGAACTTGACTTAGATTAAGTGGTTCTCTTTGCAAATGCGGTTTAGTAATATTGCATACTGAACAAGAAGAAAGTATCTTATCAATGTCTTTCACTAGTGAAGGCCAAAATACTAATTCTCTCACTCTTCTCTTAGTGGATGCGGAACCTGAGTGACCACGATGCAAAAATCTGGATATATTCTTATTGTAAGGAAGCAAGAACAACAATTTAGGACCTTTGAAAATAATGCCATCTTCCATCAACATTTCATCTCTATAAGGAAAATAGGTTTGCAGTTCAGGTGGCACACTAAATTGCTTTGGTGGCCCTCCAACATTAATGTAGTGATTGAGCTTCTGCAAAATTGGATCAGTCTTTGTATGATGTCTCAGCTCATCAGGTCTAGTGGTTGAGAAATTATGCACTGCCATCATATCAAAGTCAAAATTCTCTGCATCAAGTTGTTCTGTCATATTTCTGGGTGATCTGGATAAGGTATCAGCCAGATAAAGGAGTTTACCTTTTCTATAGACCATTTTGAAGTTGTACATTTGTGATTTGAGCAACATTCTTTGTAATCTCACTGGAGCTGAATGCACAGGCTTCTTTAGAATAGTAACTAGAGGTTGGTGATCAGTTTCAATCTCAATAGCTTGACCATAAATATAATTATGAAACTTGGAACATGCAAATACTATTGCCAAAAGTTCTTTCTCAGTTTGAGCATATTGCATCTCAGTTTGGGTAAGTGCTCTAGATGCACAGGCTACTGGCATGCCCTCCTGAAGAATGACTGCACCAAGACCAAATTCTGAAGCACACAGGAAAGAGTAAATGGTTTATTTACGTCATAGTATCTTAATGTAGCTGGAGTGGCAATTTTCTGCTTAAGGTCTTCAAATGCTTTCTGGTGCTGTTCTAACCATGACCGTGTAACATTTTTTGCACATCAACTCACTTAAAGGTGCTGTTAACTCACTGAAGTCTGGTATAAACTTGCCTAAACAGTTGACCATGGCTAAAAAACACTGTAGAGCTTGAATATCATCTGGTGCTGACATCTCAAGAATAGCTGCTTGCTTGGTCAAGTCTGGTCTCAAGCCGGTACTGGTAAATAAATGGCCTACATATGTAACTTCTGGTAGTCTGAATTTGCACTTCAGAAGATTCAGCTTCAAGTTTACTTCATGTGCTCTGTCTAGAACTCTCTTTAGGTTTCTGTCATGCTCTGCTTCACCATTGCCTCCAACCAATAAATCATCTACTATTATGGCAGAAGGATAACCCGAAAAAATTTGCTCCATTGCATGCTGGAAGACTTCACTTGCAGAATTTATTCCAAATGGCATCCTTAGGAATCTGTATCTGCCAAACGGGGTACCAAAAGTAGTTAGTAATAATGAGGATTTGTGATCAAGCATCACTTGACAAAATGAGATTTTTGCATCCAAGACAGAAAAAAACAGTGGCATTCGTTATTAGGGCTGCGACCTATTTGACCGTGTGCATTGGGTGATACAGTCTCTTCAATGCTTTGTTCAGATCTCTTGGGTCAATACATATTCTGATTTTGTCTCAGCCTTTTTTGTGAGCTGCTACCACTGACGATCCCCATTCAGTTGGTTTTGTAACTGGACAAATTACACCTTGCTGCGCCATTTTATCCAACTGAGCTTTGACTTTATCTTGCATAGCTATCAGAACTTTTCTTGTTGGTCTAACTATTGGAGCGACCTTTGGGTCTAACTTCATGGAGTAAACAACTGGAAGTTTGCCCAACTTGTCATCTAAAATATCAGCATACCCTGAGAAAATGGCCTCAGAGAAATTGAAACTAGGATGTGCACTTATGCGATGAACTTCTTTAGTAAAGGAAAGCAGGTTTATAGATTAGTAGAAAGATCAGAGAAATTGGAACTAGGATGTGCACTTATGCAATGAACTTCTTTAGTAAAGGAAAGCAGGTTCATTCTCAAACTGTCTTTGAGACCTATTACTGACTGTACTGGTCTTCAGACTACATAGAACAGCAAACTGTAACAGCTGTTATCCAAATAACATGAAAGCATTACTGAGCCTTTGGTTTGAAATTCCTCACTTCCATAAGCAACAAGTTTCGCATTACTGGCCATAGTGAGTTGCTCATTAATTCTCACTTAAGCAAATGTGTCCGCTGATATAATATTACACTTTGAACCGGTGTCTGCTTTAAGCTCTGTGGATTTACCATTGATCTGGACTGTAAAAAACTTTTGTTCTTTGCCAATAAATTCACCGCATCAACTCTTTCATCAATTATTGATTCACCATTTACATAAAAACTCGACTGCTGCAGCTCTACTTGATTAACTTGCTTTTTTGTGTGATCTTTCTTTACAACTGTGTGGGGTTTACACGATTTGCAAAACTTTTGAAAGTGGTTCCATTTTTTACACTTGTGACATTGCTGACCAAATACAAAGCATTTCTCTCTTTTAGATTCATGATTGGCACCACAATTATGACAGTTAACGATAAAGGTGGGCTTGGGTTTTGCTAATTCATGTTTGTATTGCACTGAGCATGCTCATTTAACTGAACTAGTCGTAAAACTTGGTGGAAAACTAGGTGGTTTCCCTGGTGAGCCAGCAGGGGCTGCGGCTGCCATGTGCTTAGGCCTACTCCTGTTTACCACTTGTTGCATGCTATCTACATTTGCTCTGGAGCCTGCTGAAACCATGCTCTTGTCACTTGCAAGCATACTTGTGTGTTTTTCTGTAACATCATGGATTTGACAAATCTCAATGGCTTTATTCAATGTTAAATCACTGTCACAAAGCAAAATCTTTCTCACAGCAGCACTTTTAATACTACACATGAGCCTGTCCCTTATTAGCTCATCTTTTAAGTCACCAAAATGACACATTTTAGCTTTGTTTCTCAGGTCAGTTATATAAGGTGCAAAAGTTTCCGATCTCTCATGTAAAACAAATGCCTCTCTAATGTAATATTAGTTTAGGGGTTGCACATTTCTCTGAATTTGTACTTCAAACACTCTGGGTCTTCCCTTGATTCAGCCTGTACAACAATATGACTATTCTCACTTTCTCCCTCATATACTGCTGGTGCATAAACAAATGAACGCTATCTTTCAATGGCCTCTGACCCAGCTAGGTTTAGCAAAATGAATGACCTGGTACATGCATCATTATCTGAATAAGCTGCTTGTATAAAAATATCTAACTCTTGCTCAAATATTCTCCAATTCTCTGCAATATTCTGATCAAAATACAAGTGGTAAGGGCTTTTAAAATCCATCATTATCTTTCTTTTCCATCTCTTTTTCATGCTCATTTCTCTTACCAGTGAAGAGTTTTGCAAATAAGCACAAACATACACACATATGCCAGAAATTTATGCCAGCATCTGTGACTTTGCCCAATAGCACAGCAAGTCTCTGTATAACTGAACTTTGCGAAAAAAGTCTTTTGAGCATTGTAATACTCTTGAAATTACTGTACTGAAAGAAATCACCTCATCAGTGTAAGAAACATTTCAAATACAATGCACACAATGTGAACAAACTGGACAGAAGAAGCTCAGAGTCAGTAACATTTTGAAGTACCTACACTTTGCAAGTAAACAGTACACAGCACACTGAAATTTCCCCAAAATGGTGGCACCTTGCTAGGCAATTCTTTACAGTGCAAGAAACACTCTGTAATGGCAGCACTTTGTGAACAGAGACACCCAGCACAAGAAAGTTTTCGAAATGGCTATACTTTGACCATACTTCACAAAATAGTTGCACTTTGCACACAAATAACTCTTCAGAATACATGCACAGTAATAAGCACACACTGTAAGCACTTTCACACACTTTGAGATACTTCAAATAACTCTAGTTATGTCCTTGATGCAATACAAAGTCAAAGTTATGCCGAAACACAGCACTTTGCCAAAAAACATGCAGTCACCTTGTTTTATTTACACTTAATATGCCCTTATTGCCCTTGTGACGCCCATGCACTGGCCCAGCAATCAAGGAGCCTCAATCCTCATCACTAACACCAGAGAGGGGCATCCACATTGGGAAGAATAACAAATTCACACAGTAAAATACAATTTCCCTTATATATTATATTCCCAAATAGAACCAAGAACCTCCAAAAAAAGGAAGCCAATCTGGTGGTCTCACCTTTGATAACCACATCACCACAACAGTCAGGAAATCCTTCTATGTGGCACATCTCATCACTAAGGACTTTTCATAGTTTCATAGTTTCATAGTAGTGTACTAGGCTATCTGCCCGGGGGCATTTATAAGCCTAGCCAACAGTGATGTGGCTTACGCCACCCCATACTATATAGTTGCGCCTCTCTAGTAGTGACACATGTGGGACCCCATTATTTAGTAAACTATACCTCTGTCTAGTAGTGACACTGAGGTGACTCCCGGGGTAAACTTGCGATCTCCCATCCATGCATCGAGATTTTTCTTGAACAGTGCCAATGAAGGGCTCTGTCTCACATGAACTGGGATTTTGTTCCAGAGTATGGGTAACCTCTGTGTTATGAATCTATCCCTCCAGCATGTCCTATTCATATTTGTGCAGAGGTTGAAATCTTTAGCTCCTTTTTTCATCCAGAAAAAAGGAGGTCATTGTCCCACTGTACTCATCCCTCATTAGACCCATTATAGAGTACAATGCCCCGTTTAGTGTGTACCTCACAACACATCTGCAACAGCTGGAAAGGCCGCAGAAATACCTCACTAAAAGAATCACAGGCCTAAAGCAGATGCCCTATGCTGACCGTCTAAAAAACTCCAGCTATACTCTGTGGCATATTGTCTACTCAGAGGCAATCTCTGCTTAATATACAAGGCCATGTCAAACCCTGAACTGTTGGACATGCTCCACTTAAAGAAATCCCAATCCCTCTGAGCCACATGCTCCAGGGATCTAAACCTTGTCATCGCAATGAACAAAACATGCTGGAGGGATAGGCTCCTGACCCAGAGACTCCCCATACTCTGGAATAGACTGCCCATACATGTCAAGCAGAGTGCCTCCTTGGCCCTCTTCAAAAGGAACCTTGATGATTGGATGAGAGATAGAAAATTCACCCCGGGGATCATGTCAGTTGCCCTGTTAGACAGGGGTCGAGGGAAGTAAATATTGTGGGAAGAAATATCCAGGGAATTGTTATGGCTAGACCATAGGGCCCATAGCCTAGCACCAACCTATGAACCTATAAGAACACACAGAGATCAAGGTCTGTCTGGGGCTGGTTTCTCCCTTTCTCTCCAGATCCCCAATAAGACTCCTCACTGGCACAGCTATAGGGTCCAGATCTCAGCCTAGTGGGCAAGTTAAAACCTCCAGCACTCTCTCTGTCCAACCAGTGCTTTGTGTCCCTGCCCAAGTAGCTGACACATACACACTGAGATAAGAGTTATATACAACCAGACAGACACTCCTGGGGAAGGCTGGCACAGGTTCTCCAGCTGTGCCCCTTCTACCCAGACTATAAGGTAGAAATCACTGCCACCACCCACTAATATTTATCAGCTACCAAAAAGGCCCTTATCAAAGGGTGTCCAATTCTACTGTGCAGTATTATTAACCAAATGGTAAGTGCAACTGAACAGTCAAGCCTTATTTGGAGTGGCTTTGTACAGTATCAGTATATATATATATATATATATATATATATATATATATATATACAATGTACACTAGAGCTTAAATTATCTCTACATAAAACAACCACAGTTGAAAGGTATAAAAATATTTAATAATAAATAATATAAACACAAGACAATACTTTTTACTACACAGTGCTAGCCAAGAGTTGAGAGATCACAGAGACTGGGAGTCAAGGGCACCTGCCAGTAACCCATGGTAAGATCAATGGTGGTAAGATATTTAGCCCCACCCAGCTGCTGTAGGGCCTCATCTGTTCTAGGCATGGGGTAAGCATCTGACTCTGTGTGAGTATTTAATTTCCTGTAGTCCACACAGAACCTAGTTCTGCCATCCTTCTTTGGCACCAGCACCACCGGGGAGGCCCAGGGACTGTTGGACTCTTGAATTACCCCTAGTCTCAACATTTCCTGTATCTCCCCCCTCAGAGTATGTTTGAATCTCTCAGGCACCCTATTAAGGGGCCTGCCTAATAGGACTTTGGGGTCCTGTATCCACCTGATGCTGCACCAGGTGGGTGCACCCTGGTTTCCCAGTGAATATGTCCCCAAACTCATGTAACACTGCTTGGATTTCTCGAACCTGGGTCGGAGATAACTGCTGGGACATTGCTATCCCTTCCACTGAGGTGTCAGTCCAAGCCTCACTGAGGAGATTAGTCACCAGCTCTCCCTCAGACTCCTCCAGCAAGCCACTGCAAATACTCAGCACAAGGGCCTCCCTATCATGATAAGGTTTCATCATGCTAACATGGTACAATTTGTGCTGCTGCCTCCTGCCTAGCAGTTCCACCATGTAGTTAACATCACTTACCTTTCTTACCACCTTGTAGGGTCCCTCCCAAGCTGATTGTAGCTTGTTGTGTCTTTTCAGGAATGAGAACCATTACCTGCTGCCCTACAGCATACTCTCTAGCTCGAGCATTCATGTCATACCATACCTTTTTCTGTTGTTGGACTTCTGCCAGGTTCTCTTGGGCCAAGCCCATGAGTTTCCTGAGCCTTATCCAGAGGTTTAGGACATATTCCACAATAGACTCCTTGTGAGATTCACACTCACCTTCCCATTCATCTCAAATTAAACCTAGAGGTCCCCTCACCCTATGCCCATACAGCAACACAAAGGGTGAAAACCTGTGGATTCCTGGGGAACCTCTCTGTAAGCATACAACAGATGGGGCAAATGTTTGTCCCACTCCCTCGTAAACTGGTCTGGAAATGCCCGTAGCATGGACTTCATTGTAGAGTTTAACCTCTCAATAAGACCATTTCTCTGGGGATGGTAGGGGGTGGTCTTCAGGTGCTTTACCCCGCAGTACTTCCACAGACAAGCCAGCAGGTCTGACATGAAATTGGCACCTCTGTCAGTCATCATTTCTTTTGGGAAACCTAACCTGCTGAAAATCTCTAACAAGGCATTTGCCACCTTTTCTGCCTCAATGGAGGACAAAGCCACTGCCTCAGGGTATCTTATAGCATAAATCTACTACCACTAGGATATACTTTTTCCCTGTGGAACTTGGGGTACTCAGAGGCCCCACAATATCCATAGCTACCCTCTGAAATGGCGCCTCAATCACAGGCAAAGGCATCAAGGAAGCACTCACCTTGTCTCCTGCCTTCCCTACCTTTTGGCACTGGTCACAGGTCCTGTAGTACCCTGTTACATCTCTGGAAATTCCAGGCCAATAGAAGTTCTGAACAATACATCTCTTTGTACATTTTATGCCCCTATGACCTGCAAAGGGAATATCATGGGCTATGGCTAGAAGCACCAGATAGTAGGCTCTAGGCAATACCAACTGCTGTACCATCTCACCTTCTAGCTCTCCCTCAGGGGTCCACTCTCTATACAGTAACCCTTTGTCCCAGTATACAGATCCCCTCTTCCTTTGAGAATCAGGTGCCACCCTAGCTACCTGCCTCAGGCCTTGCAATGTAGGGTCTGAGAGCTGAGCCTGTTTCAACTCTCTCTTTTTAACCCTTCCCAGCTCCCCTTCCACAGGAAGTCCATCTTTCTCTGACAGCGGTGCCTCACTGTCAGCCTGGGTACTACTACTCACCTCTACCTTTGTAGTCACTCTGTCCAAGGGAACATCAGTACCCACAAGCAGCTGTGGCTCACCTTCAGTCTCACTGCTACAGAGTAACTCCCTCACTGAAGTAACCACATCACCAGTACTGGCTGCAAGTATGTGGTCTGTCTGGGTCTCACCCAGGCTACCAGATCCACATGCTTGTCTTCAAGCCTGACTGCGTGTAACTGCTTTAACACGTGTTACTGCCTCATCAAAATCTTTCCCTATCAGAACATCTGCAGGATGGTAGTTTGGTACCCCTGTTGTCTCAAGACAACCCACTATTGGCATTTTGTCTTCCCCATGTATTGGCTCTCTCACCTTTTGTTCCCCACCTTGCATCTGTGGACATCTGTATATTACATGGCTCCACTGGTTGCATTGAAAACATTTAATCCTAGGTCCTGGATATGTACCTGGACTAGTGGCTCCCCCTGCTACTGGCAGATTCTGTTGGGGCAGTCTCTGCTGCCCACCATGGGTTCCTTTAGCCCATGAGGAGTACTGGGGGTCATTTCCTGTGCAGGGATGCCCTGTTTGCTAGGTATAGGTTTCTTTTCTTCCCCAACTCATCTGAAGTAGCACATTGTCTATCAGCTAACCAGATCCTCATGTCCTCAGGCAAAGTGCTAAGGGCTTGTTCCCTCACCAAAAGGTCTGCCAGCCCTTCAAAAGTGGTAACCTGACATCCACTCACCAACCTCTGAATATAAGTGCTCAGTTCAGCAACATATTCACACACACTTTCATCTGCCTTGCGTCTATGCTCACAAAACTTTTCCCTATACGTTTCAGGTGTTAACTTAAAAAATTCTAACAAACAGTTCTTAACAGCAGTATAATTAAAACAGTCAATGTCAGATATTTTGGACAAAACAGTTACAGTTTTACCATGGAGTAAGGGGGTCAGGAACCATACCCAGAGCCTTTGGTCAACATCATACTGTTTACATACCCTCTCAAACATGTGAATGAAACTATCAAAATTAACTGAAATTTACTGACCTTTTGTGCTTTTGGGGTCCAGTTACTCCCTTCCCCATTACCTCCATGACTCTGGTGAAGAGTCAACATCTCCTTTTTGTTCTTCCTCTGCCTTTCCTTCTCAGCTTTCAGGCATAGCAGTTTCTCATTCTCCTCAGCCTGTAGATGTTTCTGTCTCTCTGCTGCTTCTGTTTTCAAATGCCTGGCCCCAACTCAAGTCATTTTAGCTCCAGATGGATTTTTAAGTCCTCTGCAGAAAGGTTGAGCTGTCCATTCTCTGAATGTTGTACATCTCCACAGCCAGTCTGATCACCCTCCTGATTGCTGTTTTTTGATGCAGCTGGGACCAAAGCTGCAATCATGTCTGCCTTAGTCAGGTTTCCATGCACCAGTCCCCTGGCCTGGAACATCTCAGCCAGCTGGCTCCTTGTCAGCTTTCCATATTCCTTTGCTGACATGCTTGCCTGCTCTCCCTGACTAAACAAAAGAAATAAAACAATTGTGATCTGAACTCTGAGTATTCACGCGTGGCTGATTTAGAGTACAAAAACACCTTCAGGGATCACTGTGCACAAGCTACAGGAATTCACACTACCCACACCACTACAAGCCAATTAGTATTTGCCAACCAATTAATATGTGGTGTGGATATTCCACCACTGCCAAACAATTGATATGTGATGCATGTGCACTGACCCACCAATCAAGGAGGCTCAATCCTCACCATTAATACCAGTGAGGGGCATAAACATTGGGAAGGATAACAAATACACACACAGTAAAGTACAATTTCCCTTTAGAGCACACAGGGATCACAGTCAGTCTGGGGCTGGTTTCTCCCTTTCTTTCCAAATCCCCAATAAGACTCCACACTGGCACAGCTATAGGGTTCAGATCTCAGCTTAGTGGGCAAGCTAAAACCTCCAGCACCCCCTATGTCCAACCAGTGCTTCGTGTCCCTGCCCGACACACACACACTGAGATAAGAGTTATATACAACCATGCAGACATTCCTGGGGAAGGCTGGCACTGGTTCTCCAGCTGTGCCCCTTTTACCCAGACTATATAGTAGAAATCACTGCCGCCACCCACTAATATTTATCAGCTACGAAAAAGGCCCTTATCAAAGTGTGTTCAATTTTACTGTGCAATATTATTATCCAAATTGTAAGTGCAACTGAACAGTCAAGGCTTATTTGGAGTGGCTTTGTACAGTATTAGTATACATATATATATATATATATATATATATATATATATATATATATATATATATATATATACATACAATGTACTCTAGAGCTTAAATTATTTCTACACAAAACAGCCACAGTTGAAAGGTTTAAAAATATTTAATAATAAATAATAAAAACACAAGACAATACTTCTTACTACAAAGTCCTAGTCAAAAGTTGAGAGATCACAGAGAAATGCTTAAAATAATATAGTAGAATAGTTCTGACATCAGTACAGTTAAAACTGTCTAATCTTCCTGTTTCCTAGCTATTTCTAAGAGAAAACACAGTTCTAAGATAAACTTACATATAGAGCAAGACAGTGCTGGTGATGTTGGATGTTTTCAAGACAAATGCTAAAAAATGCACTCTGATTTGTTCTCTTTAAATTGATAACACAGTGCTACTTCACATTACATCATTCTTAACAATTCTCTGGTTTTTCCCAGGCTAACAGAAACTCAGAGGTTAATAGCCCATTTGATCTTGCAGCTGGTCAGGAAGCCAGAGCAATAAAAAAAATTATACATGTAAATTCTAGCCATTTATTCTGGCCTCAAAACAATAGGCAGAATCCGCTGGTTCAGACATGATGGCTCCGTGTTTTGACATCAAACAATGTTACAATGCTTGGCTTACCAGCTTTCCTTCAGCAGAGTGCAATGTGGTTACATTTTTTAAGTTCAACCTTTAACAGCATTTTCTTCCATTTAAGAGAACAAGCCTGTGGCTTATAGTAATATTTACAAATGACAGAATTATCTACAAAATTCTATCTAGCTAGGCTGGCAGCCTTCACATATCTTCACAACCCTTATTATATTTGTTTTGCCCATTTTATCTCTTTTCATGCCCATTGTACTTTTCTTGTGCTCATTTTACTCCAAACATACCCCTTTTGCCTCACACTCATTTTGCTTTAAACGTATTCATTTTGCTTTTCTGATAATGATTTTATCAACTATCTTAATCTTAAACGTTTTGCTTAGTTAATAAACCTCTTGTGCATCCCACTTGTTTAATAATGTGGTTTGTGTCCATGTAATGCCCCATTTTATCTTGTTTATAAAATAAGCAGTTTGTCCAAATTCTCATTACCTTTGATTCTTACCTGGCTCTTTTTCATGCTTGTTTCTCTTAGTTTAGGTTCATAGATTAGTACTAGGCTAACTGCCTTTGTGGTGCATTTTAAGCCTAGCCAATTACCCCATGTGAGAATCAAACCCTGCACCTTAGATTTATAAGGCAAACACCTTAACCATTATGCCAACCTCCTGTTATCTCTGCACCTCATGGCTTTGAATATCATTCTTTGGAATCCCGGTTCTGACACCATGTCACTCTCCTACTTTGGACATAATACAAGAGTCTTCATGGGGTCTGTTCAAGCAGCTTTATTATATACAAACACATTACGATAGAAGTTTACTGACTTTAACTTAAGTAACATATACAAACTAACAACTGCAATCATACATGCTCAATCTCTGGCTGCACTCTCAAAATGGCACTAGGAGTAGCATGTGCCTGGTATTTATATGTGCACGTTCAGTCCTTGATATGCTTCTTAAAGGTACACCACGTGCACTCTGCTCTACAGTACCATCTTTTACATTGATTGAGCATATCCAATTGTCTCTGCACAGCAAAGGCAGGATGATCTGAACTGTGATCATTTGGAACACTGGCTTTCCAAACTGGTTCAAGTTGCTTAGATACAAAATTGGTCTCAGGTCCCCCATCTTCTGTAGCACTAAAAAGAACCTTGAGTAAGGTCTGATCCTCTTTGGTCTGGTGGGACTTCCTGGATGACGCTTGTCTAGAAGCCTTTGAATCTCATGAGCTGCAGCTGCTCTCTAACTGGGTTGGATGCCAGGAAGCTTTCTTCTTTTGATTGGAGGAATCTGTAAAATGGTATGAAATAACCTCTGTATATTATTTTTAGCATCCAAAAATCTTTTGTTATAGAACCCCAGACATCTGGGTGCAAGGAGAAGTGCCCCTGACTGCCTCCAGAGGCAAGTAGTCCAGCAAGACTTCAGGGTCTTTCTGGAAAGAAGTATCAGAAACCCTAGTTTTGGGAATCTCCTCTGCCACAAGGACAGAATCTTCCATTTTAACCCCCCTCTCTGCCTCTGGAGGACTTGTCCTGGTAATGATCCTGGAAAGACCCCCTGGGACTTATGGAACCACATTTTCTTGCCCCCTCTTTGATTCTGGGAAAAAGATTGCTGAGGGGTAGAAAAGTGAATCTCTATGACAGAGTCTTTTTTCCTGTTCATTGCAGGAAAGCATTCTTTAACAGAAGGGCCAAACAAGGAGCATCCATCAAAAGCAGCACTGATAAAAGAAGACTTAAAGGTCTCCTTAAGGTTCTATTATAGCATCCGGGCATATCTCTGGATGGCAATGTCTGAACCAACAGCCTGTGAGGTTCCCTCTGCAGCATGGGATATCAACCTCATGGATGGATTGGAAATGGACAATTGAGTGGCCAGCTGTGAAGAGGACCTTTCTAATATTCCAAGGCATGGGGCTCAGATAGGGAATTAGAGAGCTCTTATCAAATCCCTTTGTGGCCTCATAAAGTGTGCTAAATAATTCAGGGACTGCAAGGCAAAGGTCACTGAAGCAAAAATGTGCTTCCCAAATCTATCCAATGCCCTCACCTTTCTGCTAGGGAATTAACAGAGGAGCTCTGCTCATCTAGCTCCTTTTTTGTGGCTGCTTCCACAACCATAGCATCAACAGGGACAGCTTTGTTCCAGTGGGGTCTGTCCTTTGGTGGTGCCAAAAACTTCTCTGGACATCAGGGTACTGGTTCAACAGAGTCTCGTTCCTTCTATGCCCAGCAAGAGACTAGATCAATAAGCTAATCAGTGGGGGGGGGGTCATCCAAGATGTAGATTCATAGGTTCATAGGTTCATAGGTTGGTACTAGGTTATCAGCCCTAGGGCCTATACAAGCCTAGCCATAACAATTCCCTGGCTATTTCTTCCCACATTATTTACTTTCCTGGACCCCTGTCTAGCAGGGTGACTGACGTGATCCCTGGGGTGAATTTCCTTTCTCCCATCCAATCGTCAAGGTTCCTCTTGAAGAGGTCCAAAGAGGCACTCTGCTTGACATGTATGGGCAATCTATTCCAGAGTCTGGGGAGTCTCTGGGTCAGGAACCTATCCCTCCAGCATGTTTTGTTTATTGTGATGACAAGGTTTAGATCCCTGGAGCGTGTAGTTCTGAGGGATTGGGATTTCTTTAAGTGTAGCATGTCCAACAGCTCTGGGTTTGACATGGCCTTGTATGTTAAGCAGAGATTGCCTCTGAGTAGACAATATGCGACAGAGTATAGCTGGAGTTTTTTAAGGCGGTCAGCGTAGGGCATCTGCTTTAGGCCTGTGATTATTTTAGTGAGGTATTTCTGAAGCCTTTCCAGTTGTTGCAGATGTCTTGAGAGGTACATACCAAATGGGGCATTGTATTCTATAATGGGTCTAATGAGGGATGAGTACAGTGGGACAATGACCTCCTTTTTTCTGGATGAAAAGCCCTTCGTGATGAGGTGTGCCACATAGAAGGATTTCCTGACTGTTGTGGCGATGTGGTTATCGAAGGTGAGACCACTGTCCACCTGTGTCCCTAAGTCTCTTATCACACTTTCTGTCTTTAGTGTACTGCCACCTATATGGTAATTCATGGATACATGTTTTTTCCCAAAGGGGATAACAATACATTTCTTGGCATTGAGCTTGAGCCCATGGCTCTGGCACCAAGCATCTGTTTCTGTAAGGCCCTTTTGTAGAGTATCCACATCATTTGGGGATTCAATAATGGCTCCCAGTTTGCAGTCATCTGCAAACTTTGTTAGCCAGAGTCCCTTAGTGTTGACCTGTACTTCAGAGAAGTAGATGCCAAACAAGAGCGGCCCCAGGACTGAACCCTGAGGTACTCCACTTGTCACTTGTCTGGAGCTGGATTTGGAGTCGGCTACTTTTACAGTGTGGGTTCTATCAGTAAGCCATTTAGCAACCCATTGGTTGACATAGGGATTAATGCCCAACTTAGTAAGTTTATCTATGATTCCAGAGTGGGGGATGGTGTCAAAGGCCTTGGCAAGGTCTAGATAGGCTGTGTGGACCACCTTACCCTTGTCCATGGCTCTGGAGACTGATTCAAAGAAGTCAGTCAGGTTCAGAAGACAAGATCAGCCCTTCACAAACCCAAACTGGGTGGGGTCCAGTGTTTGAAGGTTGCCAATGTCTTTGTTTATAAGTTCCATGATAATACGCTCCATGGCCTTGCAGATAAGGCTTGTCAGACTGATGGGACGGTAGTTTCCGGGATCCAAGGTGGATCCCCCCTTGTGAATTGGGATAACTGTAGCTCTGCACCACTCAGTGGGCACGAAACCTGAGGTGAGGCTATGATTAAACATGACACTTAGGTGAGGTGCCAGTTCATATTGTAGTTCATGTAGTACACAGCCCGGGATGTCATCTGGTCCCATGGATGCTGTATTCTTGGCTTTAGAGAGTGTGTTTTGTACCTGTGTGGCCGTTATTACTGGAATTTGGCAATCTTCCGGTATTGAGATGGGCCATTTAAGGGGTGAGAGGGGGGTGAAGTTGGCACTGAATCGATCTGCCAGGATATTGGCAATATCCTTCGGATCAGTATATTTAATGCCATTCTGTTTTAGCTCAGTGCAGATCTAAGCATTGCCATTTAGATTCTTGACATAGTTATAGAATGCTTTCAGAGACAGTGACTCCTCTGGGGAGGGAGTATCTTAAGACCATTCACCCTTTTGCTTAAGAATCTCTAGGATGTCTCCAAAGGAGAAGTCATCCAGTGGAGATCTGAGGGGCTCTTCCCCTTCATCGAAATCAGTATCCTCTGTGAAAGAGTCCATAGAGGAATCTATGTGCCTTCTCTTGCACATTCTGTTCCAGGGAACCTCCTCATTAGGATATTCCGTGGGAAGTCTCCGAAGAGAGGGGAAGTTCTTTTAGACAAACTGTCTGAATGCTAAATGGTAGCAGCTATCCCCATGGAGTAGGTTTGATGGGGTCAGAGCTTGAACACACTGGGGGAAGACATGTGGAATCCACAGGAGAGAGAGCGAGAGAGAGATAGAATCTCTTGGATGAGAAACCTCTAACCACTACCATGAACACAGACAAACCAGTAGAAGTCATGGCAGGCAGGCAATACAGGGGCTGAAACCTTTGATGTAGCCACACCCCAACCCTACCCAGGTCCATGCCTCAAGGAGGGAATTGGACCAGTGCTATCTAGAGCTAAAGCTCCGAGGGGCAAGGATAGCTCCAAACACATCAGAGAATATCCTAGCCACCCAGATACAGCACTGATGCTTTGGCTCAGAGACTCATCCTGACCCAAATCTATAGGAGCGGAACCAGTCATGGAAACTGTCAGTCGAAGACCTAATCATCTTCAGATCTGACACAGGCATTCTCAAGGCTTTCGGATCCAACACAGACACTCTCAGGGCTTTCAGATCACAGGGCTCTGAAACCGTAGGATGGATCGGAGAAGAAGAAATCACTACCTGTGAAGAGGAGGGAAGGCTCATGGTTTCAATGAGAGACAAAGCCCAAATAATCTCAATCTGAATTTGAGCTCTGAGGAATTTTTTCATCATCCTATCCACATCAGCCTCAAAATGACTCCTGAAGGCTCTAATGGATGAGGTTGTAGACTGAAGTCTCTAGTCTCTCCTCAGTGTCATCTGTAAAAATGGAGATTGCAGCTGAGGAGATACTGGGGTCAGTTATGTACCCGGGTGAACAGGTTCTAGGCGATATAGTTAAAGTAATGGTTGGATCCAAAGTCTTTGGATCTGAGTGTGGCCTGGGAGACTACCAGTATGACAGTTGGATCTGAGAACTTCGAATCCAATGTTTTTCTTTTAGGATCCAAAGTTCTTCTGAGGAGGCACTGATGAAGCCATGGTGGGAGCTGAGGACTTTGGACACCGGTTAGGGGATGTCTTTCAAGATTCAGATGCAGACATTGGATGTTTACTGGGGGTTTGAGCACCTGAAGATGGTGACAAAGAAGGTGATATTAAGGCCTTAAGCACCAGCTTATTTCTTCTGTCTGAAATAGCTCATCAATTAAAGAAGGTACAAATATAACAATCTGTGTTTAGGTGTGCTGCCCCCTAGCAGGCATCAGAATTTGGAATTTTATGTCTACAGGAAGTGCACTTTTTAAAACCTGCTGGTTTCTTGGCCATAGTTAAAACCAGAAAAAAAGAAAGGCCACAACTTTCTTTGTTAAACAGGCTTAAGAAAAATGTAAACTACCAATAATGGCAGAAGGGCTGCCCTAAAAAAAAAGGAGTAAGAAAGAAAGGCAAGAAAAGATTGTTACCGACATTGGTACACAAAGAAAATACCACAAGGGTAGGAAGGACATTGAAAAATGAATGTACAGAGAACACCTAGTAAACAACTGGAGAAAGTCAACAAGGGAGAGAGAGAGAGAGAGGATAGCTGAAAAAACTAGAATAGAGTGTTTTCCTGAGGAAAAAACTACTCACAAAAGCTGTATAACAACAAAAGCAAGCTGAGAGAAGATCTGTGTCCATGCAAGATGGCAGCAAATGGAATTTAAGGTATTGTAGGCTGGCTAGGGCATTGTGGATAGAGGGAGGCACTTGAGAGTTGGATCTTTATGTCTGATATATGGCCAGGTCAATCCATAACCCATGCACTGAGGAAGAATTAAAAGGATATCAAATACAGAATCTACAGCAATACCTAAATGGTTGAAGTAAAAGGATGTAATTGGCATAAGTCTGCCTGAGGATGCCTGACAGCATGTCTATACAGTATCAGTAGTTTTCTCTAAACTGCTGAGACATTAGAATCAGAGGCCTACCACAGAGTGGTACCCATGATCACTCACACCAACACATTGTGTATAGAAAATATTCAATGCCACAAAGACAACTGGCACTGCAGCCCAAAGTTGTTGAATGCAGAATACTTTTAGACAATCATGGAAACTAACCTGCTTGAAGCCAGATATGAATGCATATGTTATAGGAGGTACTGCCAGCACAGCTAGTTGGAATTTTGTAAATAATGTGTCATTTGTAAATATCAAACTGATTTATACAAGATGCTTGTGTTACAAATGTATTAGAAATGTATGTCATGTGTATATCAAACTGATTTGTACAGATATTTGTGTTGAAAAGATATTTGTAAAGTGCTTGTGTTTGAAATATATCCAGTGTGCCCTACTGGAGAAAACAGAAATGTATATGCATTATTGTAACTGTTTAAATGTATATGTTTTAACAGGGGAAACTGGAAGATTAACCTCAGTCCAGCAAACTTTAAAATATATTTGAAATAAAATCACTTTATGGGCTGGGTCATAAAGATGCTCTCTCACAGGTTTCAATGCAGCCAGAGACACACCTTCTGTACTAGGAAGCTTTCTGTACTGTCTTTGGGGTGAACAAACTACTATTCTGGAAGGATAGAGGAATGAAATTGTTTTACGACTTCCAACACCTGCTACAGATCTGAGCAAAAGCCCTTGTGTGTAGGTAGACGCTAAATCCTGCCAGCTTCCAGGAATGGGGGCTTGCATGAGAACCTAGTAGTCAGATGACCAGAAGTGATGTCATTCTGCAAGCTCCCCCAGAAGTAATATTTTAGATATTATTTTGAGACATCTCTGAGTGAGACAGAGCATTCTGTATTCTGTCTTGGGCCTGACAACAAGAAGGACCATTCACCACATCATCTGCCTTGCTCTATTAAGTAAGTAGGGAACAATATAATTCTTAGATTCAGTCAGGAATATAATGAAGCTTAATTTAGATATTGTTTTTCTTTATTTGTCTGAGCATGTCCTTCAGTTTTATTTTATTTCCTGTGATTTTGAACTCTGGTGCCACTGTGAATATATACTTAGTATTTTCTTGTTATTTTATTATTTATTATTAAATATATTTAAGCCTTTCATTGTGTCTTATCTTTGTAGAGATATTTAAGTTTGGAGAGTATTTGCATATTTATTTGGTGACGCTGTGTGGGCCACTCCTTATAGCCTTGCTCTTGGTTAAACTACCATTTGTATTAATATTAATATTACACAGTAAAATTGCCTTAAAGTAGCTGTCAAGGGGTTCTGATGATAGTGATAACTACCCTATAGTCTGGGCAAAAGGGGGCATAGCTAGTAAACCTGTGCCAGCCTTTCCCAGGTGGGTGGGTGAGTGTGTGTGCAAATCAAATCTCAAAGAATGTGTGCGTCAGCTACTTGGGCAGGGACACAAAGCACTAGTTGGATAGAGTGTTGGAAGACTTGGCTTGGAACCCTGGCTAAGGACTCAGTTCTCTAGCTGTGCCAGTGGGAATTCTTACTGGGAATCTGGAGACAGAGAGGAACCAGCCCCCAGACCGACTGTGCTCCTTGTGTACTCTTAAGGGAATCTGTACTTGATTGTGTCTGATGCAGAAAGTTGCATTTGGATATGCTGTGTGTGCACCTGTTACCCTCCCAGTGAACTGGTGCCAGTGGTGAGGATTGAGGTTCCTTGATTACTCACCCAGAGGTTGAGGGTCATCACAGCATACATAACTCAACAGCCTAGGAAAGCATTTCTGACAAACTCTTCCATGCATGAAGAACTCCTACATAGCTCTCGAGATATCCATCAAACTAACTATTCTACCATTACAATACCTACTATAAAGAAAAGCACATCTGTCCACAAGACTAAGTCAAATGTCAAAAGGGAAGAAAGTGGTGGGAAGAGAGTCACAATTACTAAACTCAAGGAACAAATTCAAAAAAGTGTGCCACTGTAAAGGAGTTGAAAAGCACTGACCTCCAGTACACCTGAGATGGTAAATGTTACTGCACCTCTGTGGAAAAAATGTAGGTGTGGCAGATCTGAAGTTGTGCCCTTCTGCAAACTGTGGGCAAAGAGCAGATTTATCAACATGGGAAATATTTAGGTGCCGAACTCCCAAGTCCTGCCAGACTGGAGTCCTACAGATACAGATGGACTGTTACTACAGCACATTAATGTTACATGAAGAGAGAAAAAATATAGTGGTGGCATACAGGACACAGGAAACAGCTGAGAAGATACAAAGTAAGGGATAAATGTAGCCAAAGGTGATCTTCAATTACCTAGACAGAATGAGAATAAACAGAAGATAATACCCAAAATTCTTTGTAAACAGCAAACAGCATTAAGAATTAGCACTGAATATTAAATTCTATGGAACTATGTATCTCCCAATATTCCACAAATCAAATGATGAGGCAAGACCAGAGTAGTAAAAAAAACTTTCAACAGGAAATGCAGTGCAGCAGCCAGTGAACAAGCAGCAAGATTTTTTTTCCCTCACCAAAAGGATTTTAATGTTTCAAAACCACGTAACAGGTTTAGCATTTCCTTCTAGACATCAAAACCTGCAGTAACTCATTCATCACTTCCTTTAATCAGTTCATAATCATGTGACCAAAAATTTTGAGGTACAAGTACAAAATGCAAAGACACTAACAGCTTATACTTAATTCACACAAATTTGTATAAACCATCCCAAAATGTCAAAAGAAAACTTTAAGAAAAAAATGTTTCATAACTTACTAGCAACATTAATACTGACACAATCATTTAATCTAGGAGTTACAGTTGCTTTGGCCCTTAGCTATCAATCAAATCCACCTCTTTACAAAAAAATAAGCTATAGTTGTGTAAAATCTTACCATAATAGTAGATGTCCTTGTCTTCATTGTTGCAGTATTCTTAACATGAGGGATCCACAGCCAAGGGTGGCCCAACGTACAGCCAGTATACCAAAGCCTTCAGGTTAAGGATATGGCATACGTCACAAGTATGCTCCCCACACTAGGTGTAGGGCATAAAATTGATATCCAGACGTATAATCCTCAGAACTGAGAGCCCCAAAAGGAATGCCAGCCATAGGGTACCAGAGGTTAACATACACATCCAGAAGGATAAAAGACCAAGGGGCGGAGGGAGGGAGTGAATACTGCAACAGTGAAGAGAAGGACATCTACTGTTATGGTAAGCTATTACACAAATGTACTATATTCTTCCATTTTACTGTTTCAGTATTCTTAACATGAGAGTGCAAAAGCTCAGGAAGAAGATAGGGAGGATGATGGGCCAGCAGAGCCTTCTAGAACCCATGAGGAAGGGCCCTAGCAAAACCAGCTCTAGCACTGGATATGACATCCAACCTCTAGTGCTTGGTAAAGGTATTTACAGAAGTTCAGGTAGCTGCCTCAAGGATAGAATTAGTATTCCAACCCTTGAAAAAAGCACCAGAAGAAGCCACCACTCTAGCAGAGTAAGCCTTGACCATAGAAAAAAGGCTCTTACAATGATAAAAGGAAATAAGTTTTAGAAATCCAAGAGAAAACAGTCTGCTTGGAAACTGCCAAATTAATGATTTAAGATGAAAAATAAAAAGCTGATCAGATTTTTGAAAAGCTTTAGTTTAGTCCAAATAAAATCTGAGTTGTCTATCCACATCCAAAGTGTGCAATACCTTCTCACTAGCGGACTGTGGAGAAGGGAAAAAAGTGGGCGAATGAGTAGACTGATTAAGAAACAACTCATTCAACACCTTAGGTATAAAAGGAGGATTACTACGAATGGACACCTCCTCCTTTTTCTTTCAGTTGCTCTCATTACAGGTAGCCACAGCAGATCATCTGTTTCCATTTCTTCCTGTCCACTTCATCTTGCTCTGTCACACCAACCACCTGCATGTCCTCTCTCACCACATCCATAAACCTTATCTTAGGCTTTCCTCTTTTCCTCTTACCTGGCAGCTCCATCCTTAGCATTATTCTCCCAATATACCCAGCATCCCTCCTCAGCATGTCCAAACCAATGCAATTTCACCTCTCTGGCTTTGTCACCAAACAATCCAACCTGAGCTTACCCAATATACTCATTTCTAATCCTGTCCATCCTCATCTCACCCAATGCAAATCATCTTTAACTCTGCCACCTCCAGCTCTGACTCCTGTCTTTTCATCAGCACCAACATCTCCAACCTATATAACATAGCTGGTCTCACTACCATCTTGCAGACTTTCCCTTTCACTCTTACTAGGACCAGTCTGTCACAAATCACTCCTGACACACTCCTCAACCCACTCCACCCTGCCTGTACTCTCTTCTTCACTGGTCTCACTTACCATTACTCTGAACTATTGATCCCAAGTATTTAAACTCATCTACCTTTGCCAGCTCTACTCTCTGCATCCTCACCATTCCTCTGTCCTTCCTTCTCATTTACGCACACATTGTCTTAATCCTGTTATCCTTCATTTCTCTACTCTCTAAAGCATATTTCCACCTCTCCAGAGACTCAGCCTTTTCCCTACTCTCACTACAGATCACGATGTCATCCACAAACATCATAGTCCACAGGGACTCCTGTTTGATCTCATCTGTCAACCTGTCCATCATCACTGCAAATAAGAAAAAGCCCATCCTTGATATAATCCCACCTCTACCATGAATGTATCTGTCACTCCTACTGCAGACCTCACCACTGTCACACTGCTCTTGTACATATCCTGTACCACTCTTGCATGCTTCCCTGCCACTCCCGACTTCCTCATGCAGTACCACAACTCCTCTCTAGGCACCCTGTCATATGCTTTTTCTAAGTCACCAAAGACAATGCAACTCCTTCTGACCTTATCTACACTTCTCCATCAACACCCTCAGAAAAAACATCACATCTGGAGTGCTCTTTCCTGGCATGAAACCATACTGCTGCTCACTAATCACCTCCCTTCTTAACCTAGCCTCCACTTCTCTTTCCCATAACTTCATACTGTGGCTGATCAGTTTTTCAACACTGTAGTTACTACAGCTCTGCACATCACCCTTATTCTTAAAATCTGAGACCAATACATTTCTCCACTCCTCAGGCATCCTCTCACTTTCCAAGATTTCATTTAACAATCTGGTTAAAACCTCCACTGCTATCTCTCCTAAACACCTCCATGCATCCACAGGTATGTCATCTGGACCAACAGCCTTTCAATTCTCCATCTTCTTCATAGCTGTCCTTACTTCCTCCTTGCTAATCCATTGCACTTCCTGATTCACTATCCCAACATCATCCAACCTTCTCTCTCTCCCATTCTGTTCATTCATCAGCTCCTCAAAGTACTCCTTCCATCTGCTAAACACACACTCCTCACTTGTGAGTAGGTTTCCCTCATTATCCTTTATCACCCTAATCTGCTGCACATCTCTCCCAGCTCAGTCCCTCTGTCTAGACAGGTCATTTTCTCCCTTAGTGTTCAACCTTTCATACAACTCGCTATACACCTCATCCTTAGCCTTCACCACCTCTCTCTTTACCATATGTCTCATCTCCTTTTATTCCTGTCTACTTTCTTCATCTCTATGACAATCCCACTTGTTCACAAACCTCTTCCTCTGTATACTCTCCTGCACTTCCTCATTCCAACACCAGGTATCCTTGTCCTTCTTCCTCTGTCCAGATGTCACACCAAGCACCTTTTTAGCCTTTTCCCTTACCACCTCTGCTGTGGCTGCCCAGCTATCTGGTAACTCTTCACTGCCACCCAGTGCCTGTCTTAACTCTTCCCTGAATTCCACCTTACAGACATCCTTTTTCAACTTCCACCATTTGATCCTTGGCAATGCCATTACTTTCCTCCTCTTCTTGATCACCAGTCATCCTACCAACCACCATCCTATGCTACCCAAGTACGTTTTCCCCTGTGATCACTTTGCAGTCTCCAATCTCCTTTAGAATGGCTATCCTGCACAGGATATAATCCACCAATGTGCATCTTCCTCCACTCTTGTATGTCACCCCATGCTCCTCCCTCTTCTTAAAATACATATTCACCACAGCCATGTCCATCCTTTTTACAAAATCCACTATCATCTGACCTTCTGCATTCCGCTCCTTAACACCATACCTACCCATAACCTCCTCATCCCCTCTGTTTCCTTTACCAATATGCCCACTGAAATCTGCTCCAATCACCACTCTCTCACCCTTGGGTACACTCTGTAACACTTCATCCAACTCACTCCAGAATTTCTCTCTCATGCATCACACACCCAGCTTGCAGAGCATATGCACTAACATTCATCATTACACTATCAATTCCTAGCTTCATAAAAATCACTCTATCAGACACTCTTCACCTCCAAAACACTCTTCATAGGATCATAGGAAGTTACCAGGCTAATGGCCCTACGGTCCTTACAAGCCTAACCAAGTTCTTACTCTTATTTCCACAACTAGCACTTATTGCCGCTGTCCAAGAGGGACACAGGTGGTACCCCGGGGTATATTTATGGTCACCCATCTAATCATCCAGATTGTGTTTAAAGAGGGCCAATGAGGTCCTCTGTTTGACATGAATTGGGAGTCTGTTCCAAAGGTGTGGTAACCTCTGGGAGACAAATCTCTCCCTCCAGCAGGCTTTATTAATGTCACATACCAGGTTAAGGTCTTTACAGTGAGTAACCTGTGTACCATTTGGCTTACAGATATGCAGCATTTCCAGTAAAGCAGGGTCAGAGAATGCCTTGTATGCAAGGCAGATATCACCTCTGAGTAGTCTGTATGAAACAGAATAAAATGACAGTGATTTCAGATTATCCCCACAGGACAGATGCTGAAGGCCTCAAATTTTCCTTGTGAGAAACCTTTGTGGTCTCTCTAATTGCTGCAGGTGATTGGGAAAAGTTACATACCAAAAGGGGAGTTGTATTCTATTTGCCTGATGAGGGATGAGTACAGGGATGTTATAACTTTTTTTCTGGAAGCAATGCCCTTACTTATGAGATGAGCAATACAGAATGCCATTCTTACCACTATGGAGACACAGTGGTCAAACGTAAGGTTGTAGTCAACCTGTGCACCCAGGTCTCTCACCACTGAATGTGTACTTAAGGTGTTGCTATTGATGTCGTAGTTAGCAGGAACATCACTTTTACCGAAAGGAATGATGATACATTTTTTTGCATCAACTTTAAGGCCATGACTTTGGCACCAATCAGTTGTTTGTGTAAGACCCTCTTGTAGGATGTTGACATCATTCGGAGATTCTATGACCACTTCCAGTTTGCAGTCATCAGTAAACTGTCAGCCACAGACCTTTAGTTTTTGCTTGTACTTCAGAGAAATAGATTCCAAACAGTAGAGGTCCCAGGACTGATCCCTGTGGAACACCACTGGTTACAGGTCTGCTGTTGGAGGTGGATTCCCCTATTTTGACCACGAGTTCTATCAGTGAACCAGTTAGTGACCCATCTAATGATAAGGGTTCATGCCCAGTTGGGTGAGTTTGTCAATGATGCCTGAGTGGGGGATAGTATCAAACTCCTTGGCTACGTCCAGGTAGGCTGTATGCACAGATTTCCCCTCATCCAGGGCCTTGTTGACTGTCTTGAAGTCCACCAGGTTTAACAGGCATGATCTCCCTCTGAAAAATCCAAACTAAGTAGGGTCAATTGTTTGAGATTACCTATATCTTTGATAAGGTCCATGATGATTCGCTCAATGGCCTTGCTGATAAGGCTAGTCAGGCTAATAGGTCTACAGTTCTCAGGGTCAGTGGAAGCACCACCTTTGTGCAAGGGAATAACAGTGGCCATTTTCCATTCAGCTGGTACGAAGCTCGTGCTTAGACTACAATTGAAAGGAGCACCCAATGGTGTTGCTAATTCATGTTGGAGTCCATGTAGGATGCAGCTTGGGATGTTATCAGGTCCCATAGATGCTGGGCTTTTGGCCTTAAAGAGGGCATTTACAATCTGCTCTTTAGAGCTACCAGGTAGAGGACAGGTGATAAGGAGGTCATGGGGTACGTGTGGTAGGGACAGGAGAGTGAAGTTTTAACAGAACCTGTCGCCAACAGGTTAGCTATGTCCTCAAGCTCAGTATATGTGGTATCATTAATTACCAGTTCGGCACAAATCTGGGCCTTCCTTTTAGCTTATGAATGTATCTACAGAATGCCTTGTGATTATCCTTTAGCTTCAACAATTTGGACTTGCAGTTTGCTTTGGAGGACTTCACAAGAAGTCTTATTTGCTTGTTTAAGCTGAGGAGGGAGTGTTTCCAGTTTAGGGCTGTTAAATAAAATAAAAGATCAATACACAGGAGGTTCAGGTTCAAAAGTTTACTAGTGTACACCAGGAGGCAAAAAAACATACAAGTACAGAATTTTGTCTGACATGAAACAGGAAGTACACAATTTTTATAGTTTCTTACATTCAAGTTGTGCCCACCTTACTGACGTGGTTAGTCACAGGGCATCTACATCACTTTAGCTTACAGTATTCTATTCATAAAATAATGCTGATGCTGTGTATTTAAAAAAAGTTTTCCTCTGGTAAGAATACGGCCTTGCTAACCACCTGGTCAGACATAATGTCTTTCTGTAAAGTTACTTCTTCAAGGTTCCAGGCTGGTTCAAATACAATAGCAGATTCAGTCTTCTAATACACTTCTTTGTTCCCCTGTAACACTTTCCCAACAGCTGCGTGTTATCTAATAACACATACACAAGGCCAAATCATCCCAGCAGGAAAGAGCAGAAGATTTCATTATTTCACATATTTAATTTCCTGACCCAGCAGATAATCACTTGTGAAAAGCATAAACATTAGAACTTGCTGAGCTAGCAGCTGCCAGGGTCAGAGGCCAACTTGCAACAAGGCACACTGCAGTTTCAAAAACTTCTTGCAATTACATATGAATTCATTCTTTTTGCTATATCATTAATAGAATAAAATGCATTACATACTACTTTGCTTTTAAACTAGCACTTCACATATATTCAAATACATATTTCTCTAACAAGGGCTCACTCCATCTTGCTCTTAGACAGCAATTTCTTCCTCGTATTGTAAAGACTGTTAATGGAAGTTGTCCATCAGGCAGATTTGCTCTTCCTTGAGGAGCTCATTTTGGTCTTATCAGGTACACTAGAGTCAATGCAGTTATAAAGGTGTTTATATAAAGCATTGGTGTAGAGCTCAGCATAGTTGCCAGTTCCATCTGAGGAAGGGGGTGCAGAAAAGCTATATATACCATTCCATAAGAGGTTATAATCTGCACTGGAGACGTTTTTTAGTTTAGTTGCTGCTACAGGGGGGTCAGGTGAGAGTTACTTCGAATGAGACTGATTTGTGGTCAGATCTCACCAGGGAGGACCTCACAGTGGGGATGCTACAGTGGTCAACCATATCGGTAAGCACCAAATCCAGGATGTTGGCACCCCTTGTGGAGGTGTCAACCAACTGGTCCAGGGCATTGGAGTTAACAAAGTCAAGGAACTTTTGGGCAAGTGAGTTTGAGCACAAGTAATTTACCCAGTCAATGGGTGTGTACTTAAAGTTTCCCAAAACCATGGTGTTCAGATACATCTTGATAGACTCAAGTAAATCCAAATAGGCACAGTGGATGTCCTGATTCATGGAGGGGGGGGGGGTCTGTGGCTGGCAATGACTTGAATAGAGGTCCTAACAGTAGTTAATTGCACCTGAAGTGTCTCCAGGAAATCATACTGTTTAACCAATCTGGTCATGTATTTATCTTTAATGAATATTGATACACCACTTCCTTTAGTTTTCATGCCTTCAGTTTGAGTCTGAACGTGTGGAAGGAGGTGTAACCCGGTATGGCTAGGGTGGTCTCCACAGTCTTGAACCAGGTCTCCGTGAATGCACAAATGTCTGCATCTTCCAAGGTGAGGACAGCTTCCAGTGAGTGCAGTTTTGTGTGGAGACTCCTTGCATGTAGCAGCATAACCTTGAGGTTGTTTTCAGGAGTTTTTACATTGGGAATTTTGTCCTTGACGCACTGTCTAAAACAGGCACTATGGGGGTGACAAGACCCTTAGCCAGCAGACGAAATCCCAGGGGTGACAGATGAAGACCATCTCTGGCAAAGCATCGAGGTCTGTCAATCATATCATTCCAGGCTGACAGATAGTGTATTCCCTTAGAATGACACCAGAAGCTAAGCCAATTATTGAAGTCAATCATTTTCTGTTTGTACTGAGGCATCATCCTAGGTGAAGGTAAAATGCTGCTTAAGACTAGGGACAATACCTGCCTGAAACACAGTCTGAGAGCTCATTCACATCTCTCTTCACATAGTCCAGAGAGGTACGTCCCAAGTTGTTCACACCAACATGGACTATGGAGTCATAACAGTACCTGTTGTTGAGAGACTTGTGTTCTTGTGTGATATGGTGTATTCTGGCACCTGACAGACAACTCACCGTGACCTTTTCCTTTATCCAGCCTGGTGAGAGGGACATCAGTGTGTCTGATGATGGAATCACCTATGACTAATATGTTTGATTTTGTGCTTTTGAACAGTAAGACACTGGTGTGTGAGCTATTATGTGTAATGTGTTCTACAGAGGAAGTATTGTGTGTAGCGTACTTGTGTTTGGCAGGTCTTTGGTGTTTAGGTATGTCTCTGGTGAGGACCTCAGCATATGTAGGTGTGCAATGTGGGTTTGGGTGCAGTAGTAGGTGAGGTGTGCATGCTGGCAACCCGCGCATTGTCATATGTACTGACTGGTGTGTGAGAGCATGGATTCAAGGTTCTTAATATAGTTGCATCGCTCACACATTGTGTTTGTGTGGACTAGGAATAGAGGGTTGTGAACAGGAGGCAGTTGTTCATTGCCTCAGGATGCCCATATCGACCAAGCTGGTTGGAGAAACTGTGGGAAATTGTCCTTCCTTCATGACAGGTAAATTTATATGGTCAGGAAAAGAGGTCACACTTAAGAGTGGCTAGTGGTTGAGAGGTATGTTGGTACCTCTGAGGCTAGGCTTAGTGTTCCACTTTACAGAGCAGGGCCATGAGAAACCTCTAGAGGACCACAAACAAAGTGCTAAAGGAAAATTTAACAAACAAAACGTTTGCGTCTATAACCACCAGTGGTAACCACTGCTACAGAGCACTGCACGATGGAGTGCTACATGTAAACAAGTGCAACCACGGAGCTTAAATAAAAGAAAATACCCAAGCAGGGCCACGAGAAACCTATGGAGGACCACAAAAAGTGCTAAAGGAAAATTTAACAAACAAAATATTTGCATCTATAACCACCAACAGTAACCACTGCTAAACAGTAGTGCATGATGGAGTGCTACATGCAAACAAGTACAACCACAGGGCTTAAATAAAACAAGAAAATACCATTTTTAACTCAAGCTAGCCAGTAAGAACTCCCTTTCTGAGCTCTAGTCCAATCACCTTGGATTAGATGAGACCCAGACAGCAATCTGCTCATACAAGGGTGCAGAAGGGCCTTCACTAACAAAGATGGCTTGAATTTGATGCTCAGTAGTTACAAAACAGACCCAGAAATAGCAAACTTAGAGTTGGGCTGTACTACAGTTGAACTAGTACAGTGTACAGTAAAATGTGACAGAAACTTGTTCATACAATTCAAGCAGACATACTGTTCCTCAAGGATAACCCCTACCCCATTTCTCCTCCCATCCACACCATTGTAGAACAATCTGATACACCTGGCCTTACTCCCCATCAATCTGGACTCTTGCACACACAATATAGCAACCTTCCTTCTCTCCATCAATAAAGCTAGCTGTCTCCCTTTACCAGTCATACTGCCAACATTCAAAGTTCCTATCTTCATTTCCACACTCCTAACCTTCCTGTCTTCCTGCCTCTGGGCGTGCCTTCACCCTCTTCTCCTTTAGTCAACAGTAGTCCAATTTCCACTAGCACCCTTGTTGGCTAACAGTACTGGTGGCAGTCGTTAACCTGGGCCTCGACCAATCTGGTATGGAAATCTGTATTGTTGTCTGCATGTTTGATCTGTTAAAAATTTTACAACAGATGTCCTTCCTGACATAACCCTCCCCATTTATCCAGGCTTGGGACCGCCACAAATACACTGGCTTGTGCATCCCCAGTAAGTAAGAGCTACCAAAAGAAAGTCTTCCAAGAACAATGCTGTAAGGAAGCTGAAGATGCAGTCTCAAAAGGAGCCTGTGTCAATTTCTGCAAAAAAAATTAAAATCCCAGAAGGAGAGACAGACTGGGAGGTGTAACATGAAGGGCATCTTTAAGAAATTGTTTGGCCTTGAATATAGAGGCCAAAGGAGGACCTAAAGGCAGACAAGCAGAAACAGCTGAGAGGGGCTTTAATAGAATTTGCCAAACCCATCGTTGTGCAATTGACACAAAGAGAACCAAAGGAACATCCACTGTAAATTGGGCCCAGGTGATGAGAGACAAACAGAAAACCTCTTCCATTTGGACAAGTAGAATTTCCTAATAGTGAGTTTTCTGGCTTCCTGCAGAACCCAAAGCACATCCTCAGAAAAAAGGTGCCTATAGGGAATCAAAATCCTATCACCCACAGTGTCAGTTGAAGAGTGGACAGGTGGGGATGAATGAGAGATCCCTTGTCTTTTGTGAGAATATCCACCCTGTGAGGTAACTTGAAGACTGCCCTTGGCTAAATGCAGAAAAAGGAATCAATGCTGTTTCAGCCAAAAGGAAATCACCAACAAGATGTTGGGAGTATCCTGTTTTATCTTGCACAGGACGTTTGGAATAAGAGTAAGGAGAGGAAAGGCATAAAGAAACATCCATTTCCAGGAAAAAGAGCATCCTCCTCCCAGGCCAGAGGACATGGAGTCCTGGCACAAAATAGAAAAAGCTGCTTGTTCAGAGGGGAGGCAGAAAGATCTACTTTAAGAATACCTCACTGGTGGATAATGTCCATAATCACATATCTGTGAAGCATCCACCCATGAGATTGTGTTATGGACCTGATCAGGGAGTTTGTCACAAAATTCTGACTTAATGTACACTGCCTGAAGTGTCACATGGTACTGAATATTTTGCTCCCAAACCTGAAGTGTCAATCTGCAAAGATAGGACCTTGTTTGTTGACATACCACATCACTGTGGTGTTGTGCTGTCTGTAAAGATCTTTAGAGACCTTTTAGAAAACAAAGGATGGCAGTTAGAGCCAATAGAACATTTTTTTGATATTGATGTGCTCCTTCTGTTTCTGATTCCAGAGGCCTTGCACCTTTAGGTTTCCAAAGGAAGCCCCCCCAACCCCATCTGAGAAGTCTGAACAGCTCCTGAGAGGGAAGCAGGGGTTGAAGAGGATTCAAAGTCACTTGGTGAATCCATCACTGAAATTCTAACTTGAAACATGGAACAGGAGGAAATAGAAAGTCTAGAGGATGAGAATGCTTGATACCAAGCTGACTTTAGATACTACTGAAGCTCTCTCATATGCAGTGTGGTGAAGGGAAGCACAGGGATGGAGGATGCCATGAATCCCGGAGCCCTCAGAAGTTCTCTGGCTGAAATCATGGCCAGAGGAAGAAGGGACTGAAAAAAGGAGCTCAGAGTCAAAGCCTTGGGAGGAGGTAGGGATGCTAGCATAGGAAGGGGCTGGATCCTGCATCCCAGAAAAACATGGTGTGACAGGGACAGAGAGGACTTAAGATTTACAGTGAATCTCAGGCTTTTCAACATGCAAGTGCAAACTGAAGATGCTGTAAAAGAATCCTTGGAGAGGTGGGCTTGTATAAGGCAGGTCATCTAAATAAGAAAAGACCTGAATGCCCTTGAGCCTGCAAAAAGCAATCACAGGAGCTATGCATTTAGCGAATACCCTTGGGGTAGTAGAGAGGTCAAAGGGCAAAGTAGAGAACTGAAAATGCCAGGAAGCAGCAGAAAAATGCAAATACTTCCTGAAAAGGGGGTGAATAGGGATAGGGAGGTAAGCATCCTTGAGATCCAGAGAAACCATGAAAGCCTGTGGAAGCAGTGGAGAGAACAAAATCTGAAGGGACCCTCTTTCCTCAGGACCATAAAACATTCTGGAATAAACCCCTTTCCCCTTTAAGTAGCTGGAAACTCTTGAATAGTTCTTAGCATCAAAAGGCACTGAAACACCTCTGGAAAAAGGTTCAACTGGTCTTGAGATGACTGAGAAATGCCCATGAAAGGGGGGAGGGGAGATTTCCCAATTATGAAGTACCCTTGGTGAATGATGGAAAGAACCAAGGATTCCTAGGTTATGTTTAACCAAATGGGAAGAGACCGAGTAAGACTGAAACAAGAATGTGCCTAGGAAGAACCAGGTAGTCATCTGGTTTATCAGAAAAGGAAGGCTTCTGAGTAGGAGGGGTCTAGGTAGACTTAGCACAGGGTGCCCTGCTACCACCCTCTGTGCTCTTAGGACAACAACAACGAGACTAACAAAGGCCAGTTTACTGGGATAGTTCCTCTGAAACTTTGGCACAGGAAAAAAAATATGTTTCAGGTCCTGCAACTCCTTACCTTTTTCCTGCAGGGACTTGAACAAATCAGTAGCAGCACCAAACAAAAATTTGTTGTCTGGAGGTGCATACATCAACTTAGCCTTAATAATCAGGCAGAGGTTGAAGCCATAGCCAGTAATATCTCCTCCACACAGAGCCAAAAACAGCAGCCCTTGAAACAGCATCTGCTGCAAAACTACTACATTTAATGGAATGACGAGTAACCTGCAAAGAAGTCACTAAAGAGACAAGGCAGAAATCTTTCCCTCAGAAGCAGGAAGATCAGAAAACCTGGCAAGTTTGAGAAAGCCAAATTTTATCTGGTCATAGGAGTCTGATAAACAGCCTGAAAAGCTAGGGAAGCTGAAGCATAAACCATTTTACCCAGCATTTCCATAGTCCTGCTGTCCTTATCAGAAGGAAGTTTGGTAGAAGGCAGCAAATTTAGGCTTGTCAGATGCCACAGAGAACACTAAAGGGTCAGGAGGAGGACAAAGGAATTTGCACAAATCAGGCACTTTATAAAACCAAACAGGTATTTTAGGAGCAGGGGTCTGCGAGTCAGAGGCCTGAAACACAGAAAAGGCATGCAATAAAGCAGCCAAAACAGGCACAGCAGAGGATCTAGGCGACTCCATTTGAAGGAGCTCATAATACTTTCTCTGAACTTCAAACAATTGGGCATAATCCTATTTAAAGAATTCCATCATTCTGGAAAAAGTATCTCCAAAGAAAAACTCATCAGACAGGGATTACTCATCAGAATCCTCTTCTTCCTCAAAGAAATCCTGTTCCCTAGTTCTCTGGAGGGGCGAAGATGGCCAAGGGTGAGCTAGGACAGAGACCACCTGAAGAGGCTTCAAGGCCATAAGAGCATTGAACAAGCCCTTTGTAAAACTATACCATTCACTTTGTGGGTTCTTAGAAGCAGGAGAGAGAGAGAGAGAGAGAGAGAGAGGTTTTGTCTTTTGCTTCTTTTTTGAAGGGATGCCCACGTTATGAAACATAGAAGGCTCATACATCTGCCAAAACTCAATTGTTGTAGTCGGGACTTTAACACTGTCTGAGGAACCCCCTCAGGCCCTTCAGTGGTAATCATCCACGACTCCCCCTGAATGCCTGAAGCAGATATCTGCAAGGCCTATGAGGATGTGCAAGAAGCTGGGTCCATACCGGCTTCTGAATCGGTCATTGTAGAGGAATCCAGCCCAAGAACCAGACAGTCCTCCAGGCTTTCACCAGCCTCGAGAGACATCTGATGGAGGTGGCACAACTGTAGAATCTGACCTGACTTTTTTGGCCTTCTTCAAAGATGGCTGACCCTCAGACCGGGAAGTAACCTCCATAGCATCTTTCACTAAAAGCTTTACATGTTGGTTTTCAAGACAGATGGTTAGGGATGAAAGATCACTACACAAGAGATTTGAAGCAAAAGCCTGACAAATAGTATGGGACGTATGGACATGAGAAACACCTAAACAAAACAAGCACTGCTTGTGACTGTCTTTATGGGGAATCTCCCACACTGGCATTTACCCTTTCACGATGACATGAAACCCCACAACACAAATGGAAAAGAAAAGGATAAGCAAAAATCTCCAAAGGGGCACTTATCTGAAGACGACTAGGTAAACCAGCAAACTCCTCGAGTGATCAGACAGACAATCAAAGATGGAGTTCATACTTTGGACACAGAAGTTGAGGATGATACATCTGGAAGTCACCTTTATGCCCTATACCTAGAACAGGGAGCATACATGTGACATATGATGCATATTTAACAACCTAAAGCTTTGGTATATTGGCCAGATGTCAAACCACCTTGGCAGGGGATCCCTCATGTTGAGTACTACAACATTGAAATGGAAGGGCATCTATTTAAATTTTTAACATTGTAACATTGTACAGCATTGTTAGGGAGTTGGTTAAATGACTATTTTTAATACAAAAAGTGTGCTGGTATGTTCTGTGTTTTAAAGCATTAATAGTTTTACCAATATTGAAAGCCTTACAGGATTCACAAGTAAAGTGTACCACAGTAACTGCATAACAAATGTGTCTAGCAGGTTCTCCATTTTCATATAGAAGGCATGATAATGTCTACTTCCTCTGTACTAATGAAGTCGCATTGTGTACCCCCTGTTACATTTGTTTGCTCAAACTAACCCCTGTGCTGTAATTTCACTCTCAAGCAAGGTGTTCTACATCATCTTTGGACAGTTTTGCCTCTTCCACTGCCACCAAAATTTTCATTGTTAGCTATTCTTGCACTATTAAGGTAATCCATTAAAAATTTTGGGCATGTGTTTATTGCTATCGTCATTGCTTCACCTTAAAACAGCTACCCGGGCCATATTTAATAACTGGCCTTATTTTGCCTGTCTCATCCTTGGTTTCATATTTTCTTCTGTTCAAGTATCTTGTGGATTGCCTCTCTGTATGAGCATCCCAGTTAACAGCAGTCTGAAATGCTTCATAGGTGATTCTAGAGGCTCTAGCAAGTTGGCTTTTAACAATACTTTCTGGTGCATGGGGCAATAAGTTGGTACAATATAGAAATGAATTACTATAAATCAAAAGTAGGTTTTACAATACTTAAGTCACTTGAAAAATAAGATCTTTTCCCCATTCCCATACAACACACCACGTATGTGGAGACAAGCTGCCCCCATAGCGACCTCAGTCTATATTCACCTATTCTAAATCATATTCTAAATATAGGTAGTGGTTCTTTAAAATGTCTATAAAGTCATCCACTAGTGATATTTCAGTCTGTCATACAAAACTGAAATTAAGCATGAAATCACCAAATAAATTCAAGCCCAACAGAATGCGGTATCACAGTACATTTTATCTAACTAAACATTTCTGCCCATTTCCAAGAAATCACAAGTCTCCTTTAAAATCTGGACACTAAAATAAATATATTTATCCATGGCTCCACTTTGGACTTGTGCAGTTGTACAGTGGTGCACTGTGTCCATTCACTAACAGCTCCTCTAAAAATCTTTATATACCCCACTGATTTCATTTTTAGCACACAATGTATATAGTGTACAACTGCTTAAAAGTCAAATTTCCTAGAGTCCTGTACACTCTTCATATCTCAAACATTGAGTGCGTCCCCAAGACAGAATCTCAGCATGTGGGTCCGGAACAGAATGAATGACAAAATATTGATATTAAAGTTTTATTCTGGTGTTGAACACATTTTAAAGGACTCATGAGGTTTCTCAGAAAACGTCAGAAATGTTCAGTTAGATGACAAATTTTTCTTGTAACAATTGTGAAAATTTACTGATATACCACATTCTTGGTCTTCGACTATTTGCTGATGCCATGCTTAAATTGTTTCAAAATTAAATACCACTAGTGGTTGAGTTTATGGATATTTTAAATAACCACCTATATTTAAAGGGTGAATATAGACTAATGGGGGCACTATGGGGCAGCTTGACCCCAACATATGCAAACTGCTGTATTGGCACGGAAAAAATGGAGTTGTTCCAGTATTCTAAAACCTATGCTTTATTTTTTAATGATTTTATCTGGACATATAGTGAGCAATTTGCCAAATTTATTATACACTAGGAAACAGATTTTATGTTTCACATACTGTTTTAATACAATCAATTTTTTGGATGTGCAAATGGACAAGGATGTAATGGATGGGTTAGCTTCAAGTTTATATTTATATAAAACAGTGATTCATTTCTGTAGTATACCAGCGTGTCATTCTGCACATCAGGAAAGAGGTATTGCTAAAAGTCCATCTGACAGAGATTCTAGAATCACCTCTGAAGTATTTCAGAGTTATGTTAACTGGGATGCTCATACACAGGGGGCATCCACAAGAGGTACTTGAACAGAAAAAAATACGAAATAACAGATGAGACAAACTACAGCCCATTTATTAAATATGACCTGGGTAAATGTAAAAGTGAAACAATAAATGAAGAAACATATCCAAAAGAGTTTAATGGACTGTGTTACCAGTAATGCAATAGCAAACAATTGCAAAATTTTGGTGAGTGCTGGAGGTGGCAAAACTGTCCAGAGATGTTGGAGGTGCACCTGTGTATAGCAGGTGGTGCAATTTTAAGAGCTCGCTTGAGAAAATAAGCACAGGGGAGGGGTGTGTCACTGAGCAAACTTACAAATGTGGTAGGTATACACAATTCAATTTCATTAATACATAGCAAGTAGGCACCATCATGCCTACTATATGAAAATGGAGAAAATCTGGTAGATAGAATTGTAATGCAGCTAGTGTGGTGCACCTCACTTGTCTATAGAAAGCCTCACAGGATTCACAAGGCATCCCTGAACCCTGTTTTAATGAACCTTCTGCAAAACAGCATCAGTGCTACTAGATTAAAAGACCTAATCTTGGCTCATTTCATAAATAGGCATGTTGGAGACATTTCTCAGCAAATACCCATCCATGTGAAATAAAGTTCCTCCTATCCCTATTTAAATGCCACTTGAACCAATGCATGGTTAAATCAGAAATTCACCTCTGGTCTGGTGCCTATGTTTCTGATGGCCAGAGGCAGTCAGTAAATCACCCCTGTATCATTGTGGGTCACATTTGGGTTGCATAGCTAGGCTTATAATGGCACTAGGGGTCATCCCTAGCCTAGTATACACCTATGAAACAGATGGCCCAGATCTACAGGGCACTATTGGTAGAACCAATGCAAAAATCCTTTTAAGACTGAAGTCCCTAGATCTAGCAAAGTTATCAGATGACCATGTAGCAGCTGCACAAGCTGTCCAGTGGCAAGTGTGAAGAAGGCAGCAGATGTCAGCTGGATCCTAACCAAATCTGCTCAAATTGCATGGCAAGAGTAAGACTGAATTAAGCTAAAAATAAAGGCAGAGTACCATTTTGCCATAATTTGGTTATTTTGTCCTTTTGTTCATGCAGAAATGGAATAGTGTCATATTTTAGTTCATTAAAAACTGTCTGTACATATCCAACCAATGCAACTCCATTAGCATATTTGGGAAGCAGGGCAAGATTATGAACTGGATGGCTTTCATAAAATGGATTAGGTCAGAGTAACTACCCTCCTAGAAAATGTGGAAATTTCAAAGTTGTGCAATTTGAAACTCCTCTCAGGACAGCCAAGAATTTCCAAGATAAAAACTTGAAGTCAACTATGTGGGTAGATTCAAATGGGACAATAAGTCAGATAAAAAGGTTTAGAAAATAACACCCTTCAGGAAGGTTTTGCATACTTTGAAAAAAGTTCCTCTTTGGAGGCTCAAAGGATGAAATGGTGGCCAAATGAACTTGAATGAAAACAATGCTGCATCAAAGATCTACACGGAAGAAATAGGAGAGTGTCTAATCCTGGTTTTGTTGCCATTAATGAAAACTTCTACCATTCAACAAATCATCTGGTTGTAAGTTTGAGACACAGTTGTGCCACCTTGAGAAAGAACAAAGGGTGCAGCATAGCACAGGGGATTGAGCATGGATGAAAGTCTGTGTATTCCCCCAATGAGGAGAATGAAGTTCTGCATTCAGTGTTTAAGGGTGAGTAAGCAGGTTTGCTTCTCTATCCACACAAAAAATGGAGCCATTGATTTGAGACCAATCATGAGAGAGCAAAATGTGCCCGTTCAACCTGTCCACAAGGACATTGCTTCTCCCTGGGATGTGCATTGTAATCTGAAGGCAATGTAGAGATATGGGCCATTCTAAAAACCCTTAGTCTCAAAGTAGGATCTTTTTCCATCATCACTTTACCATATCACTACCTCGTTGTCACAGTGGCTAGATACTGCACCTTGTGAAGCAGATCCTGAAAGGCACACAACCCTAGGCTGACCACCCTGATCTCCAATAAGTTTATATGCAGTTGAGCTTTGGATGTCAATCCTTAGACTAAGTCACCACCTATCCCACAGTGGATGAATCTGCCGTGAAACTGGCTACTGACAAGGGTTGCAGAATTGTCTGTCTACCAAAAAGTGCTTTAAAATACCTTTGAAAGCTTTGTCAGAGGCTGAGAGCCAACACATTGAGCATCTCTTTAGAACTCCTATGAAATCTTAGAGGGACTGAATTGTGAGCAGCCATCACACTAAAACTGTGGCTGCATTTGTGCTTGGTTTATGACAAGTTCTGGACTGCTTTGAGCAAGGAACTCCGGGTAGAGCAGCAGACTGTCAAAACAGGTATCAGGTTTTTGTAAGGTTCATTTTGAAACTTTGCTAAATTGATAGCAACAGCTGGAACAAAGTATTCCTTTACTTGAATTAGCTGCACTTTGATGAAGCATATGAGCCAGATGTACAAACAATGAAAACCTTAGATCCTAGTAGTTGCATACGGGCAGCTACCAGAACCATGCACATGCACCCGGGGCACTGGGGTGAGGTGAAAGTAGTGTTTTGAGCTCTTAATGACTATTCCTACACTTTCATGTGGGAGCCATTTAGAACACTGACAATTTTGATGCGGAGGTAAAGAGTGAAAACACATCCATTTTGCTTGCAATGATATTGCACTGACCTGGAAGACTTGCCATATTTAGACAGCAGATACCTCAAAATTTTCACTTTGTGGTCCTGAGTCTTTGTGCACCAAGAACAGAGTAGAATCCTGATCCTGTCTTCTATAGTGGGACCCTGGACAGGTTTTCTACCTCCTGCTGTCACCTTTTTTCACTGTGGAACCATGTAAGCAAGAGGGTGGCTTTACTGGACTAGTAGTACCAGTGATGCACCTCCCCAGTCTAACTGCCTTGTGAGAGGCAGCCATCCATTTAGATGCAAGGAGATTCTCACAACTGCATCCAGTGTGGGACAGCTGGGCAACTGCCCACCTGTTCTACATAAAGGACCACAAAACCTCTGCTAAGTCCATTCCTGCCTCATGTGATGGCCATTACACTTCTCTGCTCCAAGAACCTCTTGCAAAAAAATCCCAACAGCCCTAATTTGAATCAGATGTTTATGGCTACTTTTTGGTGTCTTTGGAATGACCTTTTCAAAAGCCTGGAACTTAATGATCTATGGAGGACAATGCAATCAAATTCATGACTGCCACTTGTCTGACAGTTGATGGTATCTCCATGGCAGCTGAAGTCTCTCTCTCTCTCCATCTGTCTGTTCCCTCAAAGCATCACATGCACTATCTAGTCCATGGATCTTTTAAGGAAGCATTTCACATTTCTAACTCATCCATTCTTGAGTTTAGAAAAGGAATTGCTTTGGTATCCTCATGTCTGGTGGCAGCTGACACCTCACAGGCCCTTACTCCAATTTGGCCCATCTTTGGGAGTTTGCAGCACTATCAAGATTTCTGCTAATACATTTGACAGTGTCCTGTACTCCCTCTGCTACAGACCATGTCAGTTTGTAGGTGGAGTGGGACACCCAAGCTGTTGGAGTGGATATAAAGCTCCAGAAGATTCTTCTGGTGGTATGATCAATGGTTTGTGATCCTCTGCCACATTTCCAATATTTCCCTAAACTTGGGGTCCTCTAGAGGAAAATGCAGTGAAGCCTCCTTTTAAAATCTGTCAGTGGTGGGAGACACTGGAATCTTCCATGGGGAACTGCAAATATCTCAAAAGCACTTCTGGTCCTTGGTCCTGGATGGTTAAAATGGATGACTCACCACTAGGTCTATTCAGCAGTGTACAGGGGAGGAACCAATGAAGCAGGTGCCTCTTTCAGAGGATAATCTTCTCCATCAAGGTTCTGCAAAGGTTTTTGGTGCCAAAGTCAGATGCTGATTGCACTAGAGCCAAGGCTACCAGGGCAGGCTTCAAAATAAAGTGCATGGACGTGTACAAAAAAGCTGTGCAACCACTGGAGATAAGATTGGTACCAAGCCTGTCAGGTCCAGTGGCGATCACTGTCCATGCATCCAGCAGTGCAGATGGCATAAGCACCAGGAAAGTTTCACCCAAACAAGAAAATTGGCGCAGATTCCTCGACCAGCTCTGAAACCCCAGGTGCCAAAACTGGGAAGTTGGGCTTCTCATGCCATCAATGAGAAAGGGGGCCAAGTGCATCAGAATAAAGTTGAGCCATTACAAAGACCATCATATCCTAGTCTGAGGATCTAAACAATAGTAGATGGATGAAAACAAAACTGATCAGGAGGATTAGAACCTTAGTTCCTGTTCTGAAGAGGAGCTTCCCAACTTCCTGTCTTCTCCTCAGAAAAGTCAGTGGAAGGAGGTATCCCATTTTAGAGAATCAGCATGAGAAATGGTTTGAATGCCAGATGGTCCTTGGCCATGAAGAGTATGCAGTCCAAAGGACAGTTTCTCAAAACTGGCTGTTCTGTATCTTAATTTTTTTAAGCTCATTCTGCATTAAGATATCCAACCCCACAACAGGGTTTGTGTGGGTTTTGAGGTGGAATCTTATGGCAACATTGGTGGCTTTTATTAAAGCTGGAAGCCTTGACCCAATTATCATTTTCCATTTAAAATGGGAGTTTCCATTTAAAAAATCTAGGCAACTATGTCTAGCTATATAAAACATAAAGGTAAATGATACAGTAACTTGCCAGGGAAGAAAAGGAACAGGGAAATAAAAATGGGTTGGAAGTACAAACAGAAAAGTTACCAGGAAGAAGATATGGAAAAAAAGGCTTTTAACTTGACTGGAAAACCCCACAAAATATTACTTTAGCTGGCTATAGATCACAGTGGACCATTGACGGTGGCAGCAACAAGACTAGAGAGGTTTGCTAGGGCAGTGGTAGTATGGAGAACAGGTGGAGCTTGAGCTAGTACTGTGGTTTCCTTAGTTGGGGATGGTGGTGGGGTTTGGACATCCAGAGTGATTAGTTTATGGTCTGATCTAACCAGTGATGGGTCGACCTCCAGTGTGGAACACCTGTCGCCCATGTTGGTGATGACCATGTCCAATATGTTTTCACCTCTGGTAGGGGAGTTTACCAGCTGATCCAGGGCATTTGAGTTGATGAATTCCAGGAAGCGTTAGGTCTGGGAGTTTGTACTTGAGTAGTTTCCCTAGTTAATGGTAGGGTAATTGAAATCTCCCAATATCAGGGTGTTCAGTAGGACCTTCATGTTTTCTAGTGTCTCCAGAAAGGTGGAGTGGTGGTCCTGGGTCATGGAAGGTGATCTGTAGCAGGCCACAATTTGCATTGCAGATTTGCCCGATGTTCGTTGTACATGGATGATCTCAGAGGTATCATGCTGCGCCACTAACCTGGAGGTGTAGGTATCCTTGATGAATATGGATACACCCCCTCCTTTTGTGTTTCGGTCCATGTTCTGTGGCCGAAACGCGTGGTATGAGTTGTAGCCCGGTTGTGCTGGGGTGCTCTCTGGAGCCTTGAACCAGATTTCAGTTACCGCACAGATGTCGACATTCTCCATACTGGGCAGTGCTTCGAGCACGTGCATTTTGAGATTTAAACTCCTGGAGTTGAGTAGTATAACCCTCAGTTTTTTGTTAATTGTGCTGTTTATGGAGGTGGGTTTGACTTTTGAGCCTTGCCTAAAAAAGGCACTATGGGGGCAGCAAGAACCTTGGTCAGTATTTGAAAGCCTAGGGGTGACAGGTGCAAGCTGTCTCTTGTGAAGCAACGCGGCTTGTCGAGCATGTTGTCCGAGGCTGACAGACACTGGCTCCCCTTTGAATGATGCCAGAAGCTTAGCCAATTGTTGAAATTGATCATTTTTTCTTTATACTGAGGTATCATTCTTGGTGAGGGCAGGATGCTACTCAGGGTCAGGGTCATACCAGCCTGGGTTACATGATCAGAGAGCTCTTCCATGTCTCTTTTCATGTAGTCCAGGGAGGTACGTCTCAGGTCATTCACACCACCATGAACAATGACAGAGTCATATTTGTACTTGTTCTGGAGTGACCTGAGTACTTGTGTTATGTGGCAGATTCTGGTTCCCAACAGGCAGCTAACAGTAACCTTCTGCTTGTCCAGCCTAGTGAGTGGGACGTCAGTGTGCCTGACTATAGAGTTATCTATTACTAGTGTGTTATGTATGTTATTTCGCCTTAAGGGCTGTGATTGTGTGGCACACTGATTTTGTGTTTTATGTGTTGTCTGGTTTGTGACGGAAAGTGCAGGTTGTTTGGGTGTCTGCTTTGGAGGTCTCTGATGCTTTTGCAGGTTTTTATTTAGAGCCTCCGAGTATGATTTTTTTTGTATTTATGTGTATTTTTTTCCAGTGCTAGTTTAGTAGGTCTATGTGTGGCTGGAAGTGTGGTGCAAGTGCTAACCTTCTCCTCCAGTCTTGGATGGAGAGAGCTTAGCCTCCAGTTTGGCTGTATAATTGCATCTCTCGCATGTTAGTGTTTTGTGGTAGGAGGAGAGGGTTGTCTGTGTACATGAGGCAGTTGTAACATTGCCTCAGGATACCCAGATTCATCAGCTGGACTGGAGAGTACAACCTGAAATTTCCCTTTGGTCATGCCTGAATAGTAGGGTGAGCTGCTTAGTCGCTTGGTTAGTGAGGGGTGAATAAAGAGCCTTGCCCTGCTGGGCAATATTAGGTCTGAGCAAGTGCTGGGCTGCAGGATGCTTTTTGGGTGCTTAGGTTGAGAGTTAGACTAGTTTCAAGGGAAAAACTGAAGAGGAGACTTAGTGGCGCCAAGAATAATTTAACCCTAGCTAACCAGCGCTGCCCAGCACGCAAAAGCGTGCAAACATGGTTTTTATAGCAGGGAAATGAAAGAGATAGAAATTAGCCCAAAATGGCCAATAAACTACTAACTTCTGGGCTGGAACCATTCATCCAGGGACAGATAGGCTGCTCAAAGCTTCCCTCTCTCACAGGTGAACAGAGAAAATTCCTTCTATCCAAGTAAGGTATGGGCAACTCAGAAACTTGTAACACAGCCCCGAATTCAGCACAGCACTAGCCTGAAAACTGGACTATACTACCTTAGAAAGGTGGGAAACAAGAAATTTCTTTGTTTTTTGGGGGGTTTTTTTTGAAAAGATAAGCCAAAAACAGTAAAAAAATACACTTAAAACAGCTTTAAACGACTACAAACGATCAGAAAAGGCTATCGCACTTTAGTGCGTAGCCTACAGTTAAACAAATTATTTAAACAAAACATGACTTTTTAAAAGTGCAGCCAGTCAAATAAGTACAATATGTGAAAAAAAAACAAGCTTTTAAATCACAATAAATGCTGGAAAATTGGCATTTAGGCAGAAAACAGTTAAGTACAGCAAGAAAATACAGAAAACTGATACTTAACCACTCCAAAGTCTGTCTTCTAAGTTAGAAGGCTTGTATCAGTTTAAGGCTTTTTAGTGCTTCCCAGTAGGTTAGTTACAGGAAAGATGGGGAGCAAGCACAGATGTGCTCTTTTAAACCAGAAAGTTGAAAGAGATGGACAAACTGCCCAAATGGTCAATAAACTACAATTTCTGGGCCAAAAACCACTCATCTTGTGGTAGACAGGCCTCCTAGTGCTTATAACTCCCACTGATAATCTAGAAGGCTTTCCTCCAACACAGAAAGGCTTGCGGGGCTCAGAAGCTTAGCAACAGTCCTGGATACAGTAACTCTGTATCTGGATTAGGCTAGTTACAGGAAAGGTGGGAAACAAGCGCAAATTCGGCTTTTAAACCAGAAAGTTGAAAAAGATGGAAAAAAACTGCCCTAACGGCCAATAGCTACAATTTCTGGGCCAGGGACCATTCCTCTTGTGGTAGATAGGCTCCCTAATCCTTGCCACTCCCACTGATAAGCTAGAAGGCTTCCCTCCAACACAGAAAGGCTTGGGGGCTCAGAAGCTTACAGAGAGTCCTGGATACAGCAAATCTGTACCTGGACTAGACTAGTTACAGGAAAGGTGGTGAACAAGTGCAAACGTAGGCTTTTAAGCCAGCAAGTTGAAAGAGATGGAAAACTGCCCAAACAGCCAATAAACTACAATTTCTGGGCCAAAACTCACTCTTCCCGTGGAGGATAGGCTACCTAGTTCTTACCACTCCCACTGATAAGCTAGAAGGTTTCCCTCCAACATAGAAAGGCTTGGGAGGCTCAGATGCTTACCAACAGTCCTAGACACAAGTCTGTATCTGAACTAGACTAGTTACTGGAAAGGCAGGAAACAGGCATAAATGTTGCTTTTAAACCAGAAAGTTGAAAGAGATGAAAAAAAAATTGCTCAAACAGCCAATAAGGTACAATTTCCGGGCCAGGAACAACTCCTCTTGTGGTAGATAGGCTACCTAATGCTTACCACTCCACTGATAAGCTAGAAGACTTCCCTCTAACACAGAAAGGCTTGGGGGGCTCAGAAGCTTACAAAGAGTCCTGCATACAGCAAATCTGTACCTGGACTAGACTAGTAACAGGAAAGGCAGGAAACAAGTGCAAACACAGGCTTTTAAATCAGAAGGTTGAAAGAGATGGAAAAGCTTCCCAAACGGCCAATAAACTATAATTTCTGGACCAGAAACCATTCCTCCTATGGTAGATAGGTTACCTAGTGCTTACCACTCCCACTAATAAGCTAGAAGGCTTCTCTCCAACACAGAAGGGCTTGGGGGCTCAGAAGCTTAACAACAGTCCTGGATACAGCAAATCTGTACCTGGACTACACTAGTTACAGGAAAGGCGGGGACCAAACTCAAACGTGGGCTTTTAAACCAGAAAGTAAAAAGAGATGGAAAAACTGCCCAAACGGCCAAAGAACCAACATTTCTGGGACAAAACTCACTCTTGCCATGGTAGATAGGCTTCCTAGTGCTTACCACTCCCACTGATAAGCTAGAAGGCTTCTCTCCAACACAGAAAGGCAACATGGGTGACAGGTGTTCCACACTGGAGGTCAACCCATCACTGGTTAGATCAGACCATAAACTAATCACTCTGGATGTCCACACCCCACCACCATCCCCAACTAAGGAAACCACAGTAAAAAACTTTTCTAAAGAAAACTTCACCTTACTTAAGACAGAGGCGGTAGGTTTCACAGCCCCCATGCTAAAGGATAATGCTGCCCAAGATGCAGAAACCATTACAAATGCACTGTATGAGCATCTACAAGGATGCATGGATCATGCCATCCCTAGCAAAACCAAGACTCACTCCTCTAAGAGAAGGAAACCAGCCTGGTGGACCCCTGCCATAAACAGGTTATACAACAACAATACAAAAGGAGGAAACTAGCTCAGAAGAAAAGCAAATCCCAAGAAAGAAAGGCATCCCTGATCAGTATCAGTAAGAAACTAAGGTCCGTCATAAAATCATCCAAGGTAAACTCGAAAGAAAAATAGCCAAGTATTCAAAAGATAACCACAAAGGCTTCTTTAGCTATGTTAAGAATCTAAGTGGCAACTCGCAGATATGCACTGAACTAGTGCAAAATAGCACAAAATATACCGAACCTACTGATATTGCCAACATCCTGGCAGATAGATTCAGTGCAAACTTCACCCCCTCTCACCCCCAAAAGGGCCCACAAAAATACCAGAAAAGTGTAGTTTCCTGGAAATCACAGATGCACAGGTGAAACAGCCCTATCAAAAGCCAAAAATACAGTGTCAATGGGGCCAGATGGTGTCCCAGGCTGCGTCTTGCACAAACTACAGAACACACTAACCCCCCACCTAAACACGCTGTTCAACCTCAGCCTCTCCACAGGCTACATGCCCATAGAATGGCGCACAGCAACAGTTATTCCACTCTACAAAGGGGGGCCACAATTGACCCTAGTAACTATCACCCCATAAGCCTGTCTAGCCTGGTCTGCAAGGCTATGGAGTGCATCATCATGGAACTCATTAACAAAGACATTGGAAACCTCCAAACGCTTGACCTGACTCAGTTCGGCTTTGTTAAGGGCAGATCATGCCTACTAAACCTGGTTGACTTCTTCGAGACAGTCACCAAGGCCATAGACAAGGGAAAGGTGGTTCACACAGCCTACCTTGACATTGCCAAGACTTTCAATTCCCCGTTCAGGTATTACAGAAAAACTCACCAGCCTGAACATAAAACCCTACGTCATGAGATGGGTTATCAACTGGCTTACAGACAGAACTCACACGGTAAGAATAGCGGGCTCCAGGCCCGACTCTAAACCAGTCACAAGTGGTGTCCCACAAGGCTCGGTCCTGGGACCCCTACTGTTCGGCATATACTTCTCAGAAGTACAGGAAAATACAGGAGTACTATGGCTAACCAGGTTTGCAGATGACTGCAAACTGGGAGCCATAATTGATTCTTCGGCTGACATGGACATCCTCCAAAAGGGCCTTACTGAGATGGACACCTGGTGTCAAAGTCATGGCCTCAAGCTAAATGCAAAAAAATGCATAGTCATCCCATTTGGGAAAAAAAAAAACAGCACGAATTACCACATAGGTGGCAGCCCCTTAATACAGAAGAGATAATAAGAGATCTGGGGACCCAGGTAGATAGTAATATCTCCTTTGACAATCATATTGTCAACGTAATTAGGAAATCCTTCTATGTGGCCCATCTAATTACTAAAGGGTTCGCATCTAGAAATAAAGAGGTTATAGTACCCCTCTATTCATCACTCATCAGACCCATCATAGAGTACAATGCTCCATTTGGGATGTACCTCACAAGACACTTCCAACAGCTGGAAAGACCACAAAAGTATCTCACCAAGAGGATTACTGGCCTCAAACATATGTCCTATGCAGCCCGACTGAAAAAACTCCGGCTGTACTCAGTGGCATATCGCTTACTCAGAGGTAATCTTTGCCTGACTTACAAAGCCATGTCCAACTCAGAATTGATGGACATGCTCCACCTAAAGAAATCCAAGTCACTACAAGCCACTTGCTCTAGTGAGCTAAACCTCGCCACAACAATAAATAGAATATGCTGGAGGGATAGATTCCTGTCACAGAGACTCCCCATGCTTTGGAACAAATTTCCAAACTACATTAGGCAGAGCCCCTCACTAACACTCTTCAAGAGAAACCTTGACCAGTGGATGAGTAACAGAAAATACACCCCTGGGATCACTTCATTGGCTCTGCTTGACAGAGGATCAGTTAATTAATCAATGGGGTGGCGAAAGCCAACACACTCTGGCTAGGCTTATAAATGCCCTCGGGCAGATAGTCTAGTAACTACATATGAACCTAAGAGGCTCTCCTCTGGTGACCCATCTAGGTGAATGGACAAAGCTTAAATTTTCTAGCAATAATCTGATTTTGCCAGAAAATCTGTTCATTTGTTGAAAGTACAGGGGGTGCCCTCAGTAAAACGTGTCTTTAGACATGTCTAGCATTGCTCCTGTTTAAAAAAAAAAACTCTGGCAGAGCAAGGGCATACTTCTGCAGGCTCAAGTTCACCTAGCAAGATGGGTGATTGTCTGGGACTGAGCATACGCATCTATATCAGAACATTGAAACCAACAATGTCGTACGCTCACATGAGTGAATATTCACGTACTCAACAACAGTATTGTGGGGAGCTGTGCCCCCCACACCCTCCACTAAATATATAGTCCTACTCGGAGATCGCACTACAGTGAGGAAAGGCCAAAATTCCCATTTTCACTGTGCTGCGAACAAAATTAATAAACTTAGAGGACGTAATTTTTCACTCGTGAGCATTCAACATTGTCGGTTTTGATGTTCTGATATAGACCAGAGCATACAAGTGCAGGTGAATGTGTACCACTTGCCTCAAACAGGGAAGATTTAATACTTGTAGGAGCAGGGAGCCTGTAATAAAATACAAAACAAAAAAAATCACAAATCAGCCTCTAATAATCCACAAACAAAGTAATTCAGTAAGCACTTTCATCTAATGCTAGACTTCAGACTGAATGAAAAAGAATCTTGTATACATGCATCATAATTGAATGATTGCATAATTATATAATTAACATAATTGATACCATTCTTAAATATATTAACACTGCCACAATTGCTGGATAGTTAAAGTGGATGCCAGCACCCCACCAGGACTTAATGATAAAGAAAATTGTAAAATATATTTGAAAGGAAAAGACTTGAGCAGTAAAGTGGGCATTTTTGTGGTGGCATTGACTGTTCATGGATTATTAAGGAGGCAGATTCATGATTTTTTGTTGTTTTGTATTGGTTTATCACATTTACTCAGTTTTCTAGCTTTACTGGATATCAGATCAGAGGCATTATGAGTAGTCAGCCTGATGCCAGTTTCATGGTTTTACCATCAGGGTTTACATTACATGATGCTCCATTGTCCTCAATCAAGAAGGCAATGTGAATAGAATGGGTGAGCTTCAAAACAAGTCAAATGCAACTAATGTTCCTAAGCCAGTATTTTGGAGACAGATGAACTGTTATGTGATTGCCTGGTAGCTCCGTTAAACACTTTTGGTGACAGTTTATAATTGGGCAGGCTGGCTTAAACTTAACTGAGTATTTTTCATCTTTGGAGAAGGATCTTAAGCTAAAATGCTTGCAGTGGGACATTTTGGGTTCCAAAAGGGCTGAGATTTGTAAAAATGCCGATCGGTAACGATCTTCCCAAAGAACTCTAAGAGATGGGTGGAGTTAAGTCAAAAACCAGCATGGAAAATATGGCCATACTAATTTACTATTACAGAGTGTAAGGAGATGGATGAAGTGATCAAGCAAATTTTTTATTTAAAGAAGGCTTCCACAACTGAGAATTGAGACAAAATTTTGTCTCATACAAGACAGACTTAAGGAGAACGAAGTGTCGAGAAAAAGGAAGATCAAAAAATTTGAAAGGGATTGAGCCGAATATGAAAGAGGAGCTGCATATTCTGAATCAAACAATGGAGGCAGGTGATGAGAGTGATCCGAAAGATAGAGACCAGGTTTTTGACTCTGCACCAGACGTGAAAAGAGGAGATCAGACCATCTCGCAAAGAAAGGAGTGAGAAAGGTTAATTTCAACTGCAATAAGAACATGAACCGTTTATATGGTAATAACAGCAGCAATGAAGGCAAGCAGTGTATATCAAGACAAGGGCACCGGGGAACGTACGTGGGCACAAGTATCGGCAGCACCAACAAGCAAGATGGCAACAGAAAGCTAACCAAAAATAACCAAGCATGGAAAGGAAGGAAAAAAACAGTATGCAGAGATAAAAGGCAAGCTGTGACTTTAAAATTGTTAATTTATCACAGACTGTTTGATTCTAATGAACTGCAAGTTTTAAGAAAAGGCTGGACTTTTGTGCCTGCAGCAAGAGTAGGTGTTTGTGAGACATTTAATAATTTAAGGAATTATGTTAAGAGGCTTAATTTAAAGTTTGTATTTGAGAACAAAGATGCAAGTGCATTAAGTGTTATGGAAAAGCAGCCTAGGGAACTATTCACAGAGAAGCCTGCAACTAGGTTTAACTTAAGTAAAAATGAATATCTAGCACTTGATACGTTAAAAAGGGATGAGAATATTTTGATACTTTAAAGCTGACAAAGGGAATTCTTTAGTAGCTCTTGACAAAAACTATTATATTGATGTAACGAATGTTATGTTGCAGGATGAAAATAAGTCAGCCTGAATGATATTAAGAAATCTTACAGTTTTATAGGTTCTTTGATAGAAGAGTGGCTATGTGATGGTAGAAGTGAGGATAAAGAAGATTGGTTCCTTTCCAAAAGTAATATAAGGATTAGCAGAATCTTTGGTTTGCCAAAAATTCACAAAGCAATAGATTGTCCACCATTGAGACTCGCTGTGGCAAGTGGTGGGAGTAAAACGGAGACCATGGCTGTTATTGATAAGCAACTACAAAAAGTAGTTGAAAGAAGTATGATACTTTTGCCTTCTCAAACAATTAAGTGGTTTGAGGCACAGGAGTCCGATTGTTTGGTAACAATGGATATAAAATCACTATTCACTGTGATACCAAATGTCACTGGTGCTGAATATGTTAGAATGGAATAAAGTTCAAAACTTTTTAACGAAGAGGAAGTTGCACTTATTTTAGAAATGTAGGATGTAATTTTATCTTATTTTGAATTTAATGGCTCCTACCAGCAAACCAGTGGTGCTGCCATGGCTCCACGTTATACAAATTTGTGCATGGTAGCTTGGGAGAAGGAGTTTATTGTCAAAACTGAATATTATGTTAGTTTCATATTATGGTCATTTTATAGATGACCTCTTAATTTGGAGAGGGACTGTTAATGCCTGCGATTGAGTTTTACATCAAATTATGGCTTCAAAAAAATTCATTTAGCTGTAGAGGTGTATAAGGAGGGAAAGGAACTCCAGAAAGGAAATACAAAATAACACTTATTTGGAGTATGGTAGTATGCACCCCCATAAGTATGAAGTGCAATATTGTAAAAGGGCAGTTAAAAACACAGTCAGTGACCTCACGGACTGTGACACCTTATTTTTGGAAGAAGGCACTGCTTTGTGTACTAAATTGATGGTAAGGGGTTATCCTTTAAATATTATGAAAGAAAAGTTTAATGAAATAAATAGATGTAGAGGTAAGGTAAACAATCTAATACTGTTAATCCCCATGAAAACAAGAAAAATTATGATATGGGGATGGTTGTTCAATATTCATTAGACAACAAATAGATTAAGAAATTAGTGAAACAAAATTGGAAAATTTTAAGCAGTTTTCCTGAGGTAAAAAAAGTGGTAGGGGATGTGCCTGTTTTTATAATCAAGAGAGGAAGAAATTTTAAAAGTATTTCAGACAAATAAAAAGGAAATTGTGTCTAAATGTTTGAATTGTAACTATTATAAATTTCTAACAGGTTTGAATGAGATGTACAGTGCAATGAAAAAGTATTTGCCCCCTTCCTGATTTCTTATTTTTTTGCATGTTTGTCACACTTAAATGTTTCACATCAAACAGATTTTAATATTAGACAAATATTAGACAAAGATAACCCAAGTAAACACAAAATCCACTTTAAGTGATTTTATTTATTAAGGAAAAAACTATCCAAACCTACATGGCCCTATGTGGAAAAGTAATTGCCCCCCCTTGTTAAATCATAAAGTAAATGTGGTTAATCACATTTTTGGGAAAGCTGAGTTCAGTTTCACTAGCCACACTTAGGCCTGATTACTTCCAGACCTGTTGAATCAGATTGAGATCACTTAAATAGAATCTATCAGACAAAGTGAAGTAGGCCAAAAGATCCCAAAAAGGAAAACATCATGCCACGATCTAAAGAAATTCCGGAACAGATGAGAAAGTAATTGACATCTATCAGTCTGGAAAAGGTTACAAGGCCATTTCAAAAGCTTTGGGACTCCAGCGAACCACGATGAGAGCCACTATCCAGAAATGGAGAAAACATGGAACAGTTGTGACCCTTCCCACACGTGGCCGGCCTACAAAAATTACCACAAGAGAGCAGCGACGACTCATCCAAGAGGTTACAAAAGAAACAAACCACACAGGAACAGAATGGATCCAGGAACAGAAAACAGCAACACTGTAGTAAATATCCAAAGAATTTATTTGTCCACAAGAACAGAGATTAAGTGCTTTCGTATAAGTACTTCATCAGAATCACAAAACTAAACACATCCAGCACTCTTAAATACCCCACCCTTAAAACCCTGAACCAGTTTTTGGAAGAAGGCACTGCTTTGTGTACTATGACTGTAAAAACGTGATGTGAAATATGACCCAGCAAACACTAGAGCCTCACAATGCATTTAAACATTTCTTGTTAATAATGTAAATTAATTGTGTTTGGTTCTACAGGTTACAAAACAACCCAGAACAACATCTAAAGAACTGCAGGCCTCACTTGCCTCAGTTATGGTCAGTGTTCATGACTCAACCATAAGAAAGAGACAGGGCAAAAATGGCATGCATGGCAGAGTTCCAAGGCGAAAACCACTGCTGACCAAAAACATAAAGGCTCGTCTCACTTTTGCCAAAAAACATTCTTATGATCCCCAAGACTTTTGGGAAGATATTCTGTGGACTGACTAAACAAAAGTTGAACTTTTTGGGAGGTGTGTGTCCCATTACATCTGGTGTAAAAGTAACAGCATTTCAGAAAAAGAACATCATGCCAACAGTCAAACATGGTGGTGGTAGTGTGATGGTCTGGGGCTGCTTTGCTGCTTCTGGACCTGGACGACTTGCTGTGATTGATGGAACCATGAATTCTGCTCTCTACCAAACAATCCTGAAGGACAATGTCCAGCCATCAGTCCGTGACCTCAAGCTGAAGCGCACTTGGGTTCTCCAGCAGGATAATGATTCAAAACACACCAGCAAGTCCACCTCTGAATGGCTTAAAAAAACAAAATGAAAGTTTTGGAGTGGCCTAGTCAAAGTTCGGACTTGAATCCAATTGAGATGGTGTGGCATGATCTTAAAAAGTCGGTTCATGCTTGGAAGCCCTCCAATATGGCTGAATTAAAACAATTCTGCAAAGAGTGGGCCAAAATTCCTCAACAGTGATGTGAAAACTCATTGCCAGTTATCGCAAATGCTTGATTAAAGTTATTGCTGCTAAGGGTGGCACAACCAGTTATTAGGTTTAGGGGGTAATTACTTTTTCACATAGGGCCATGTAGGTTTGGATAGTTCTTTTTCCTTAATAAATAAAATAATCACTTAAAAACTGCATTTTGTGTTTACTTGGATTATCTTTGTCTAATATTTACATTTGTTTGATGATCTGAAACATCTAAGTGTCTAAAATATGCAAAAAAAATAATAATAAATCAGGAAGGGGCAAATACTTTTATTGTACTGTATGTGAAAAATATAAAAATCAAAGTTTGTAATTTGAATGTTTGTAGGCCTAGGTTTGTCAGTTTGTTCTGCCTGCCCTGTATATTATGTTGGTAGGACTACTAGAGATTTTTTAAGAATTCATGAGTATTTTTATGCTATTAAGAAGTCAGATAGTAGTAATGTATGGGGTGAGCATTACGATAATACTGTGTGTGATGGGGTGCCTAAGTTTTTAGTTTTAAAGTGTCTGACTTTTATAATAGGTTAGAAGCAGAGGGAGAATTAGACTGGAGGAAGTACTGCTGGATAGTTAAATTGGATGCCAGCACCCCACCAGGACTTGATAAAGAAAATTTTAAAACATATTTGTAAAGGAAAAGACTTAAGCGTTAAAGCAGGCATCTTTTTTGGTGACATTGCTCATATATTTAAGAATGGTATCAATTATGTTAATTATATAATTATGCAATAATTCAATTAAGATGTATACAAAAAGATGTATACAAAAAAAAATTTTATCTGCTTTTACTGTACTTGTGTTTCTACCTACTTTTTTTACTTTTGCATCATCTTAAAAGTACTCAATTGTATTTATTACTGCTTGGTGTAACTCATTCTAAGCCTTTTGGTTTAAACACTTGGGCTTCGGACCAGTTGTTTTGCACTGAGAGGGTTTGTGGTCTGCACTGTAGTGGCAGAACAGATAGCTTACATCCTTCTAGGTTGGGAACTGCTGATTGAGGGCTCAGTGTCTGTTATTCTTAAAGTGTATTAATTCTGGTTTAAGCACTTGGGCTTTCAGGCCAGTTATTTTACATTAAGAGGGTTCGTGGTCTGCACTCTTGTGGGAGGAGAGGCTGAACTCTGCCCTTCTGAGCTGGGAATTTCTGGTTAAAGGCTTATAGTGCATGCATATCTGAACTGCTTCTTACTGAAGTTGGTGCGCCTTGTTTGCTGTGGCATAGACTGGATTCGGGCCTGCTGGATCTAGCTTTGTTTGTGTAACTTGAGCACTAATCCAGGCATTCTCTAAAGTATTCAATTGTATTTATTACTGCTTGGTAGTAACTTGATTAAAGTGTAGCTATCATTCTAAGTCTTTTGGATTAAGCACTTGGGCTTCAGACCAGTTGTTTTACATTAGGAAGGTTTGTGGCATGCACTGTGGTGGCAGGACAGGTAGCTTTCATCCTTCTAAGTTGGGAACTGATGATTGAGAGCCCAGTGTCTGTTATTCTTAAAGTGTATTAGTTCTGGTTTAAGCACTTGGGCTTCAGGCCAGTTATTTTACATTAAGAAGGTTTGTGGTCTGCACTCTTGTGGGAGAAGAGGCTGGACTCTGCCCTTCTGAGCTGGGAATTTCTGGTTAAAGGTTTATAGTGCCTGAATATTTGAACTGTATCTTACTGAAATTGGTACACCTTGTTTGTTGTAGCATAGACTAGATCCAGGCCTGCTGAATCTAGCTTTGTTTATATGCTTGTTGTTTGTTTGCTTGTTATTTCCCTGGAACGCTAATTCCACCTAATACGCGGCTTCTCAGCGCTTCTGTGGATAACTAGTGATATCTGCATTGCTTACTGTACTTATTTCCTTGTTTCACTTGAAAGAAAGTTACTGTTTGTCATTTTGCATTTAAGTTACCTGTAACACATTGCACTTAAGTTACCTGGCACTTGCTCACTAAAGCAATTATATAAGTCAGCACTAAAAATTAAAAGCACTACACCCTCACTCCCCACTGGCCCTGGTTTTCAATTATTAAGGAATTCCCAATATTATTCTAGCATGTCCAAAGGTCAGTTGTCAATCTCCTCTCCAGTCCAGCTGGTGAATCTGGGAATCTTGAGGCGATGTTACAACTGCCTCATGTACACAGACAACCCTCTCCTCCTCCCAACAAATTCCAACACATGTGAGAGATGCAACCATATAGCCAAACTGGAGGCTAAGCTCTCTCAACTCAGTACTGGCATAACCAGTCCGGAGGAGAAGGAAACCACACTCACTACAATTCCAGTCTCACATAGACCTACCACGACAGCAAACCAAACACATAATCACACAAAAACATACTCGGAGGCTCTAAATAAAGATCTGCCAAAGCAGCAGAGACCTCCAAAGCAGACACCCAAGCAGCCGCTACACCAAAACAAAACACGTGCAACACATATCTCACAAAGCCAGTGTGCCAAACAGTCACAGCCTTTAAGACTAAACAACACACCTGATACACGTGTAATAGGTGACTCTATCATCAGGCACACTGACGTCCCGCTCACCAGGCTGAACAAGGAGAGGGTCACGGTGAGCAGCCTGTCGGGCGCTAGGATCCGCCACATAACACAAGCACTCAGGTCACTCCAAGGCAAGTACAAATATGACTCGGTCATTGTCCATGCTGGTGTGAATGACCTGAGACGTACCTCCCTGGACTACATGAAAAGAGACATAAAGGAGCTCTCTGAGCATGTAGCCCAGGCCGGTATGACCCTGACCTTGAGTAGCATCTTACCCTCACCAAGAATGATGCCACAATATGAAGACAAGATGATCAATTTCAACAATTGGCTTAAGTACTGGTGTCATTCAAAGGGGATCCAATGCCTGTCAGCTTGGGATGATATGCTCGACAAGCCACGATGCTTCGCTAGGGACGGCTTGCACCTGTCACCCCTGGGCTTTCGGATATTGGCAAAGGCTCTTGCTACCCCCATAGTGCCTTTTTTAAGCAAGGCTCAAAAGACAAACCCACCTCCATAGGTATCACAAGGGATAAGAAACTAAGAGTAATGCTACTCAACGCCAGAAGTCTAAACCTCAAGATGCATGCACTCAAAACTCTCCTTAGCATGGAGAACATCGATATCTGTGCAGTAACAGAAACCTGGTTCAGGGCTCCCGAGAGCACCCCAGCACTACCAGGTTATACCCTCATACCATGCTTTTTGGCCCCAAAACTTGGACCGAACCACAAAAGGAGGGGGAGTATCGATATTCATCAAAGATACCCACACCTCCAGGTTGGTGGCAAAGCACGAAGCATCAGAGACTATCCATGTGCAACTAACAGTGGGTAAAACTGCCTTCCAGTTTATAGCCTGCTACAGACCACCCTCCCAAACCCAGGAACCCCACTCGGCCTTCCTGAGAACACTGGAAAATATGAAGGCCTCTCCAAACACCATTATATTGGGCGACTTCAACTACCCAAACATAGACTGGGAGCATTACTCTAGCTCCAACACCCTAGCCCAAAGGTTCCTAGAATTTATAAATTCAAATGCTATGGAACAACTTGTTACCACTCCCACAAGAGGGGAAAACATACTGGACATGATCATCACCAACATGGGGACTCTGTGCTCCAGACCAGAAGTGTATCCCTCACTGGTAAGATCAGACCATAAACTAATCTCACTGGATATTCACATCCCGACCCCACCCCCTGCCCAGAAAACCACAGTGAAAAACTTCTCTAAAGCAAATTTCACACTCCTCAAAACTGAGGTGGAATCCTTCAAAGCCCTCGGGCCTGTGGAAAATACGGCCCAGACCGCAGAATCCTTTATAAACGCATTCTATGAACACCTTCAGGAATGCATGGATCATGCGATCCCAAATAAAACCAAGACCCAATCCCCCAAAGGCAGGCGTCCTGTCTGGTGGACCCCAGCCATAAACAAACTATACAATAGAAGGAGGAAGCTACTAAATGATAGAGCAAAATCCCAAAAAGGGAAGGCAGCACTGATCAGTATTAGCAAAAAACTACGGGCACACATAAAATTGTCTAAGGCCAGCTTCGAGAGAAAAATTGCACAGGACACTAAGGATAATCACAAGGCTTTCTTTAGTTATGTTAGGAACCTGGGTGGTAATTCCCAGATATGCTCAGAATTAGTCCAAAATGACAAAAAATACACCGAACCCACAGACATTGCCAACATCTTAGCTGACAGGTTCAGCGCAAACTTCTCCCCACCCTCCCCACCAAAAGGGCAAATATCTATCCCAGCAGAGTGCTGCCCCCCTGACATCTCAGATGCTCAGGTAAGAGCCGCCCTCTCCAAAGCAAAAAACACAGCATCAATGGGACCAGATGGTGTCCCGGGCTGCGTCCTACATGAACTCCAAGAAGAGCTAAACCCAAACATAAAACTACTGTTCAATCTCAGCCTTACTACAGGATATGTGCCCAAAGAGTGGCGTACAGCAACAGTGGTCCCTCTCCATAAAGGTGGTGCCTCAACGGATCCTGGAAACTATCGCCCCATAAGCCTGACTAGCTTGGTCTGCAAAGCTATGGAAAGGATCATCATGGACCTCATAAATAAAGATATTGGGGACCTACAAACACTGGATCCTACCCAGTTTGGCTTTGTTAAGGGCAGATCCTGCCTCTTAAACCTGGTTGATTTCTTTGAAACAGTCACCAAGGCCATTGACGAGGGGAAGGTGGTCGACACAGCCTACCTGGACCTCGCAAAAGCCTTCGATACAATACCCCACTCGGGCATTATAGATAAGCTCACCAGCTTAAATATAAGCCCCTATGTCACTAGATGGATTGCAAACTGGCTCAAGGACAGAACCCACATGGTTAGAATTGCTGGAGCCATGTCAGACTCCAAACCAGTTACAAGTGGTGTCCCACAAGGCTCAGTCCTGGGACCTCTCTTGTTCGGTATATATTTCTCTGAGGTACAGGCCAAAACGGAAGGACTGTGCCTGACCAAGTTCGCAGATGACTGCAAACTGGGCACCATAATCGACTCTCCAGCTGACACAAGCATCCTCCAAAAGGGCCTCATAGAAACAGACAACTGGTGCCAGAGCCATGGCCTCAAGCTAAATGCCAAAAAGTGTATAGTCATCCCCTTTGGCAAAAACAAAGTGCCCACAAATTACCACACAGGTGGTAATCCATTAAGTACAGAAGAAGTAATTAGGGACCTGGGGACCCAAGTTGATAGCAATCTCTCATTTGACAACCACGTGGCCAAAGTGGTTAGAAAAACATTTTATATAGCCCACCTAATCATGAAGGGATTCACATCTAGATCAGGGAGGTCATCGTGCCTCTTTACTCATCCCTCATCAGGCCCATAATTGAGTACAATGCCCCTTTGGGATGTACCTTACCAGACACCTGCAGCAACTGGAAAGACCCCAAAAGTACCTCACCAAGAGGATCAAAGGGCTCAAACAGATGCCATATGCTGCCCGGTTAAAGAAACTCCAGCTCTACTCAGTGGCATACCGCCTGTTCAGAGGCGATCTGTGCCTGACGTATAAAGCCATGTCCAACCCGAATTAATGGACATGCTGCACCTCAGAAAATCCAAATCCCATCGAGCTACGCGCTCGAGAGACTTGAACCTCAGCACTGAAATAAATAGGACATGCTGGAGGGACAGATTCATAACCCAGAGGCTCCCTTCACTCTGGAATAAAATCCCAGTCCAGGTTAGGCAGAGTCCCTCATTGACTCTCTTCAAGAGGAATCTTGATGAGTGGATGGGAGATCATAGGTTTACCCCGGGTATCACTTCTGTGTCACTGTTAGACAGAGTATACTAACCTCGAAAAAGGGCATAGCAAAATAAATTTAAAATGGGTGGCGAAAGCCAAGCACATTCTGGCTAGGCTTATAAATGCCCTAGGGCAGATAGCCTAGTATGAACCTATGAACCTATGAACCTATGAACAAGGTGTTTTTTTATTCCTTTATCATTCAGTCTGAAGTCTAGCATTAGATGAAAGCACTTACTGAATGATGGTTTGTGGATTATTAGAGGCGCTGATTTGTGATTTTTTGTTGTTTTGTATTGGTTTCACATTTATTCCGTTTCCTATCTTTATTGAGCCTGTAATACAAAGTGAATTATTAAGTAAAAGGGTCCTGTCAGAAACCCAAGAAGTGTGCTTTCAAATATTTTTAGGAAGCTATTAAGGCTTGAGCCATTAGGCAGCACAACACTGCAGGGGAGCATTTTGCATTTTTTTACCTTTAAGAATTTGCATAAAGTAAATGCAAATTACTGTTCAGGGCTATGCATTGTGAACACAAAGTACGTTTCGGATTTTCTAGCTGCGCAGGTGATCAGCAGGCCTACTGGCCCTGAAACAGTTTTCTTGTTGTGAGGAAGAGGGGTGCTCTTCAGGTTCCAGAATTCTTTTGTACAGAAATGCAAACTCCCTCACCTGAGAGAGTTATGTTCTGTATTAGCAAACCACAAATTCCTAAAATAAAGTTTGAGGGGGACATTGTTATTCTGGGCAAGGGCTACTTCCCCTGAAGTCTACCCAGTTAGATGCCTCATCAGAAAATCTTAAGCCTTTTGTTGAAAGTGGACAGAAAACTCCCTGAAAATACCCCATGCAAGACTAAGGATTCATGGGATTGAGCACCCAAAAGCAAATACATATCCAGGAAGTGCATTTAGGACTTGACTGCTCACGGCATCCTTATCTTGAGCTATGTATGCTTTAATAAACTCTTGACGCTACAACCAGAGGTGCTCTCAGATCTCTAGAGTCCATCCTCACCACTTTAATAGCCATCCCCAAATGCATCATGGGGGCGAACACCCAATGTTATGTAGTTACCAAAATTAGGCAGTCTTTGCAGATGGCAACACTTCAAGGGACCAGTCTGGAGCCCCCGATCTAAAGAGCCATAAGGTACATCACCAAGCTCTATTTTACTAGGGTACAGGGGTCAGGAGACTGGATCCAAGAATACATTTGGATTTGAAGTTACTGAAAACTCCAGAAAAAAGTAACTATCCCCTTTCTCATAGCAACAATGGCCTGGTTGGGGGGACACCTAGGTTTCACAGAAGTTGGGTATGGGATGCTGGCCTGCCCCATATTTCTTCAAATTCAGTATAATCTGAAGTCGGGGTAGGTGACAGATGCACCAAAATTCCAGAATCTAACACTATTCAAAGACAGCAAGACCTTGTTTTTCATGAAGGCAGACTGCAAAAGGTTTACAAAACAGGAAGCTGCCTGAAACAGTGAGGATAAACGGAACAACCCCACTGGCCAACATATGCTTATAAGGTGCTTGACAAGAGTCTGTGGTACAGCAGAAATGGCAAAGCCTGACTTTTGGTAGAACACTCCTACAAATCTCCCAGTGAGCAGTGTCAGATAACCATCTTAAGCACAAGGGATCCAAGGACCTTCCTCAAAGCACCATATACCTTGCTTGCTTCCTTACCCATCTGCAGGAAAAATGGCTGGCTTCACCTTCTAGTGGTACTCTTATGACCTACAGGAACAGACTGTGCAGAAGTAGAGGTGATAAGCACTCCCTGGTTCAGGAATCACCTTGGTACTCCAGGAATGCCTTAAGGTTCTTGGGCTTGCTTTTCAATTTTATTGGAAACAAGAAAATAAGGGTTTCTAAAGGGGTAGGGGCAATCCTCAGAGGTAAAGCAAAGTCAGTCTTCAAATAAACTACCTACTTCTGACTTTCCAGGAAGTCAGCTTCCAAAACCCAGGGGCTATGCATTCCAAGACATGCACACCACAAGCAGCAACTAGCAGGAATGAGGTGGCTAGCAAAGAGATAACCTGCTAGTCAACTCCACAGGAGTGGAAGCACTATTGAACATCTAGATTCCACCACAAAGAACCAAAGATGGACTGCTCCCCCACTTTAACCTTTACCAATATTACATCTGACTGGGAGAGCAATTCATCAGACTACTTCCAAGAAAGCTCTAGAAGTCAAAGAGATGCCATAAATTCCCAAGCTTTATGAATTCACATGCAGAAAAGAACCATTATGAACATTTACAATTTCATTTTGTTCAGGGTAGCTGGACTGTTGGCTACTAAAAAGTTAACTCCATAAACGTAAGCTGAAAATCAATGGCGCAGGGCACTCCTTTATAAACAAGGACAGATTCACTAAATTCCAGAAGTTGTAGATGGGGACTGCAAAAATCACCATTAAACAGCTGCGTGTGGTGTGAATTCTTAATGCCATCTCACATGTACCATTCATTTGGCAAGAACTCAAGCCAAGCTTACTGCCTAGCAGCACCCCCTTCCCCTACTACCCAGGGCTCCTAACCCATGTAGGGCCATGTCAAGTCTGGTAACCATCTGTAATGTTGTGACTCGATAGTCTTGAAATGCACACAGAATGGAGGGAGAAAAAAAAAAGACTTGTCGCAAGTCTGAGGCGAGTACCAAATTACTCCTTTCCCAGAGATATGGAGATCAGAATTAGTATATTCAAATCCAGGGGCACAGGGAGGCTTGCCCCCTGCAAAACAGTTAAGGAGAGTTATGCTCGAGTACATATTTCCATCTGTTGGCACTCAGCATTACAAATTGTATTTATTTTACATTTGTTAACTGGGAAAGTCCAACTTGAAACAAGCCAGTTTTCAGCAGAGGCCCAGGGAGAAACACTCCAGATGCACATCTTTGTAACATGGGAGGGAACTGGAGCAAACCCACACAAATGCAGGAAGGAGATGCAGACTCTGCACAGAAGGCACCCCAGCTGAGAATCGAACCGGAAAACCTCTTGCTGTGAGGCGACAACGCTACCGCTGCACCACTGCACCATCCAGCTGGCATTTTAGTAGAGGGACAGTAAGTTAATGCCATTCTACCCCATGGTTAAGTATTACAAAATGCTTGTCAATCACTGGAAAAGGGACAAGTCAAGATGCAATTTTTTTAACTTTCACTGGCTGTCAATTTTCTGTATAAATACACACCACCCACCCAATGTTCACCATCAGTGTCACTCACATCGCTCCGGTAACGGCAATGTAGCTTTCCTGTCTAAAAGCTAGAGCCTTTCAGATTAGTAAATATAACCAGACCACAGTCTTTTTGGTAAGTACAGGCAGAGAATCGAAAAACTATATGCTAGGAGTTGTAACCAAAGTTACTGAAACCACTGTGTGCACAAGATTAAGACCAGTCCAACATATCCTATGGACCATACATTCATCACCCTTCCAGACTACAATAACCAAGATTTGTAGTCCAGTAATCTTTTTGATACCATTCAAAAAATTTAAGACACAAACACTATTTTATTAATGATATTTGAATTGCTTTACTACCAAAGTTAACATTTTAGCAATTTCAACTGTTTACAAAGAAATTCAGGACAAACTGACAAGAAATCTATGCAAATGTAAGCAGACAGCATACACCTGGATCTCCAAAGCTACACATTTTTTAGCATATCCCCTGCATTTGGATTTTCTTTCCAGTGAGGTGTCCATGTTGCTTGGATACTAGGTCTCTCCTTCACCAAATTGTAATATGCAGCTAGATGAGGGTACTTCTCTTGTGAAACCCTAGAAGAGTTAGTAAGTTGCTAAAGCATTTTGCTTCTAAAAACAGTTTGCTTTAATGAAAGTTAAGAGCAACATGCACCAAAAAACATGAATGAAAAGAGTTGTATAAATAGAATCCAACCTCAAAATACTGGTTTTGTTCATTTTGGTGGCCCAAGTTAAATGATCTACTCAATATGAAAAACACTGACTAAAGAAATGTCCAAACCAGGTACATACACACACACTTCAGTACAAGAGGAATCCAACTACAAGTCTACACAATTGGCAGTTACCACTGGTTAGCAGTATTTGCTTGATATAGCTAACTTCACTGTGCACTGGTTATAAATGCTGTTTCGCAATGTACAAAGTATTTATTGGGCAGAAGAATCAAGTTGTAACAAATCTGAAAACTTCCTACTAAGCAGTAAACAGTTTGATCTTCCATACTTGTGTGATAGGCATCAGAACAAGATACCTAAACTATGGTTAAATAGCTTCTTCAGAACACGATACCTAAACTATGGTTAAATAGCTTTATCAGAACAAGATACCTAAACTATGGTTAAATAGCTTCATCAAAACACGATACCTAAACTATGGTTAAATAGCTTTATCAGAACAAGATACCTAAACTATGGTTAAATAGCTTCATCAGAACACGATACCTAAACTATGGTTAAATAGCTTTATCAGAACAAGATACCTAAACTATGGTTAAATAGCTTTATCAGAACAAGATACCTAAACTATGGTTAAATAGCTTTATCAGAACAAGATACCTAAACTATGGTTAACTAGCTTTATCAGAACAAGATACCTAAACTATGGTTAAATAGCTTTATCAGAACAAGATACCTAAACTATGGTTAACTAGCTTTATCAGAACAAGATACCTAAACTATGGTTAAATAGCTTTATCAGAACAAGATACCTAAACTATGGTTAAATAGCTTTATCAGAATAAGATACCTAAACTATGATTAAATAGCTTCATCAGAACAAGATACCTAAACTATTGTTATATAGCTTTATCAGAACTGCTTCGTACACAGTTGTAAACTGATTCACAAGGGCACTAGTCAGAACCCTCTCAAAATTAATCAGCTTGGCAAGGTGTACTCCATGCAATCTAACATTTCAGAGAGTGTGTTGGGCAGGTGTGTGGCTAGACAAACTTCATGCAGCTACATTTAATCCTACAGTCTGCATAGCTAAGCAGATTAGTATGCTACCTTCTTTGGTAGCAAATGTCATGCAACTAATACTTCCAAATTGATCATGTGTACCAATCACCAACTGCAAGACATTTGCATGGGCTTACTGACAGCATTTTGATTTAATGAATTGTTACCCACTGCCTCAGCCTCCAAGCCTTCACCCAACCTGGGAAGGGGTTATTTCTTTTATGCTCGCCCTGTCTGGCACTGCTTGCCAAGTCTCAAGAAACTCTCAAATGTGTTAATAAACAGCAGGATGGTACAAGTGTGCAGAATAAAGGGGTTTACAGGAACAGTTATGCTAGGTCTGTGAGGGGGGCAGGATAGCATTCTCACTGTTCTGAGCTTTACACATAGGCAAGTTTACACAGCACATTCCGCCCCACTTGGGAACACTCCCCCTACCAAAATCTCAGCTAACAGTCTTGAAAGCATCCACCCCATCATTCAGGATCTCAATAAGTCATGCTACTGGAGGGAAAAGGTAAGAACATTGGACCAGTTAGGTTTTAAAGCTTGGTGCAAGATCTCAGTGCCCCACCACAAGCATACCAAAGCATGCCACAGAAAAAGTGGGGGTCCCAAAGGACAACACCCCCCTAAAGTCCAAGAACATTGAAGGCCATGCAAATAACCAAAGGAAGATGGGCACAACACGTCTCCAAATGCAAAGACTTGAAATGCTCAAAGGCTGGAAACTGGTCAATCTCCCCACCCTACAGAGGCAGGCAGCACTTGGACTACTGCCACCTTAGGACTGCAGTGATCCCATACTTAGCTCTTCAGATAAGGTACCTGCAAGATGATCACATAGGGGCTCATGGTCCTATTGCCATATCAGGAATCTGTGCCAAAACTTACAAGCATGGAGGGGCTTAACAGACCATTTGTGTGACATTTGCAAGATTCACTGGCTTTGTCACCTAGATCTTAATAGAACTTTTAAAAAGGCCATTTAGTCCAATTCCATCCTGAATTATGTATTGATGGACTGATCATGAGTGGATTTTAATACAGACACGCAAGTAATGTTCTGTGATGAGGTTTACAGGCAGTGTCCTCTTCTATTCAAAGTCAAGAGGGGGTATTTTAAACAAAGGGTTTTGAGCAATATAGGGTCAGGCACAGATCTCATACTTGCTGTTGTCCTCTCAGTTCTGTGAAGAATCCCTTACTTTCAACTGCATGAAATGGCACAAGTAGATTAGTTCCAGAATACTGTACATTGTTGCAGTCTGAAAAGCATGAAGGGGTAAGATTACTTGACTAGAACTGTCAGCTCAGGATCAGATGGGTGACTCAATTTGTTGACAGTAGCATCTATCGGTATCAAATGATCTAGGACCACTAGAAGTGGGGAACTTACTTTGGAAAGAACTACCATGATCAAGGCCTTGTCATTTTGCCAACTTGCAGATAGTGACAAAGGTAAGTGGGGGAAGAGGTTGCTACTAAAATCAAGGTAATGCCAGTCATCTGTGTGCAAGGTCTAAGGAGTTCACTCACCAGAGTTAAACACAATGCCTAAGTGTGTAGCTATTTGGCAAGCCAGACACTTCTGAAACAGCTCCTTTTAGCTGGTTCAGGACAGAACCTAGAGGGACTGTAGTTGACAAGGTGGAAAACAAGAGTCATCATTTTCTAGTTATGAGGAACTAGATTGCCAGATGGACCCAAAGTTTGCTTTGTTTACTTTCATGTCCTAGACTGGATGAGGAGTCCATGCTGCAGTTTGTCAATGTAATCCCTAGTGCGGATGTGCAGGTACTTTGGGTAGAGCTTACTGTTTAGAGAGAGAAGCCAGCCATCTAAGGGGAACTTCACCCTCCCGTAGCCTCTGACTCACTGCAGCTACAGACATTACATAATGGGACTATCATGGGACCAAATGGAAAAATCCTGAAAGTGATGGTGACTGGCTTCTACCTAGAAATGAAGGTGCCTCGTGGACTCCTGGTAAATAAAGAGTTTTAGCCCAAGAGAAGATTTAGTCTCCTCCTGATAGCAAAGAATGGACTGCAACATGGTCATATGATTAACATGAGACTCAGTACTTTTTTGGTACCACAACACCATTCCTGCAGCATCTCATTTGTAAAAATTCTCATTCAAGAGGTCTTGCCAGACCAGAAACAATGACTGCCTCTGCCAGTTATTTTCCCAGTGAATGTGACACCTGGAAATAAGGAGAGGTGATAAAATGGGAAATTGTGTAAAATCTTACCATAACCAAATATGTCCATCTCTTCTATGTTACAGTATTCATAACCTTTGGGGATTCCCCACTTAAGCAACCCAGACATCCAGCCTTTATACCAAAGGCTTGTTACTGCATAGTATGTGCAATGTTGGACATAAGACAGGCAATGTAGGCCATGAAGGTGATGTCAGCATGTACCATTTCTCAGAACTGAATCAAAACCATTCCAAGGATGAAGTATACATCATCCAGTAGACAGCAAGAACCAAGGGGGTAGGAGGGGATAGAATACTGCAACAAAGAAGAAAACATCTATGGTCATGGTAAGATTTTACACAACTATTCTATGTCCTATTCTTATGTTCCAGTACTCAACCTTTGGCAGTGTACCCAAGCTCATGGAAAGGGAGGATGGAGCAGAGGTGGTTTCTATAAACCCATGAAAGGCTGCCCTAGCAAATCCCACTCTAGACCTGGAGATACAGTGTCCAGTTTGTAATGTTTGGTGAAGATATGGACAGAAGACCATGTGGCAGCTTCCAAAATAGATGCAGTGTCCAGACCTTTGAAGAACGCCCTGAAGAGGCTACTGCTCTAGTGGAGTGAACCTTCAGAGGTTGAGTCTTCCCATGGGAGAAATGTATGAAATTGCTTTAAAAATTCTAACAGAAATAGTCTGGAGACATGTTTTCCCAGGGCCCTTGGATGGAAGGAAACAATTTCTCAGATTTCCTAATAGGCTTGGTTTTGTCCAGATAAAATCAGAGTTGTCTGTGCACATCCAAGGAATGAAGGACCCTTTCACTAGGGTTTAGTGTTAGGAAAAAAGGTGGATGAATGGATTGGTTTAGGGAAAAGTCATCAATCTCCTTGGGCATGAAGGAAGGTTAGGGGAGGAGATAAAGGCAGACGGGCTTTAACAGAAGAGTAGGCCAACCCAGCCTTAAGTAGCTCACACAGAGAACCAATAGACTGTCCACTGAAAATTGATCTAGGTCTTACTTTAGACACCAGATAGAGAATCTCTTCATTTGGTTAAATGGAATCTCTTATTGTTGGGTTCCTGGCCTCCTGCAGGACTAGAAGTGCATCCTGAGAAACAAGGTATCAGAAGGGGATCAAAAGCCTATCACTCAGAGTTGGATTCAGGGAGGAGAGCTGTGGATAGATAAGTGATCCCTTGTCTTGTGTGAGAAGATCCACCTTGTGGGGGTTACTTGTGATAACTGCCCTTGGCTAAATGCAGAAGACGGAACCATTGCTGTCTTGGGCAAAAGGAAGTCACCAACAAAAATTCTGTCTTGTCCTGCTGTATTTTCAGTAGAATCTTTTGAATGAGTGTGAAGGGGTGAAATGCATAAAGAAACATCCCCTTCCATGAGAAGAATAAGACATCTACCTTCCATACCAGAGGGGCTGGAACTCTGGCACAAAACGTTGGAAGCTGTCTGTTCTTGGGAGAGGCAACTATGTCTATTTGAGGAGTACACCACTAGTACATAATGTCCAGAAACCTCCCTGTGAAGCATCCATTTGTGGGCTTGTGTCATGAACCTGCTGAGAGTCTGCCAGCACATTGCGCTGAAGGAGCATAAACTGCTTGCAACAAAACCTTTTCTTGAGAGGCAATTTCCCAGGCGTGAAGGGCCAACCTGCAAAGCAGGTATGACTTGGTTCCCCCCCTGTTTGTTCACATACCACAGAACTGTAGTGTGTTAACTTCAGGGGTTCTGGGAGTAGGGAGGAGTGAAAGGCTTGAAGTGCCAGGGTCAAAGCCCCCATTTCTTTCACACTGATAGGCTGCTTCTTGATTGAGGGAGACCAAAGGCCATGGGCTTAAACAGCCCAGAGTTGCTCCCCACCCAAAGTCTGAGCCATCTGTGTAGAGTTCCTGAACTGGGTTTGGCTATTGAAATGGAAGCCCTGGGTTCAATTGAATTTTGAACCCATCATTGAATCTCTCTTTATGAATGGGTGAAGAGGGAGCACAAATTCCAGAGAATGGGCATGCTGTCTCTGAAGTGTTTTTAGAAACCACTGGATTTTCCTCATGTGAAGTCTAGCTAAGGGCAGCATGAGAATGAGTAATGCCATGAACCCTAGTATATGCAAATACTCCCTGGCAGAGATGGATGTTAAGTGGAGTAGCTTGTGAAAGTAATGGAGCAGAGTTTCCACTGTAAGGAGGGATGAAAGCCATCTGATCTGTCCTTATTATCTGATCCTGGGAAAGACTGAAAGAAGACTTGGAGTTTACGGTGAACCCCAGGCCTTGGAGCAGGGAAAATAGTAAAGACTACGTTTTCCTATAGAGTGTCTGGGTGGAATGCTTGTATTAGCAGGTCACCCAGATAAGGACAGATTAGTATTCCTTGGAGCCTGCAGAAGGTAATTATAGGAGCCAAGCATTTTGTGAATAACCTTGGTGCCGTACAGTCCAAAGGGCAAAGCTCAGAACTGAAAGTGAGTAGGCAACAGAAAAAAGTGTAAAAACTTCCTGTACTGCAGATGGATGGAGATATGAAGGTTATGCATCCTTGATGCCCAGAGTGACTAGAAATACCTGGGGGAGCAGGAGAGGCAAAAAACAGTTTGCACACTGAGCATACGAATGATTGGCACTTTTAGGAAAAGATTGAGATGTGAGGTCTAGAAATGGTCTCCATGGACCATCTTTTATGGGGACTAGGAACATTGATTAAAATCCAATAAGAGTAGTTATTGCAGCCACAAAGTGTTTTTCTAACAAACACCTTTATTAAATCATGTATGACACAGGCAATCTTATAAATGAAAAAACTGACACACTTTAGTTGCAAACAGACACCATTGAAACTAATTGCAAACATTATCACTCATCTATCCAGTCATTATCAGTTAAGCCTCATGTTGCTCATTCAAATCCTGCCTCAAACCTCATTCCTTTCCCATTTTTTTCCTCTAGTTTGCTCCTTCCCATTACTAAAGATCCCACTTCCAGCTTTGTTACTATATTCACTATTTTTAATAAAGTTGGTCTAGACCGATTTCCATTTTCTAGTAATTGTTTTTTTGGCAGCCACCATAATTAAACTCAACAAGGCTTTACTATGTTTGGAGACAATTCCAGTCGTAGCTCAAAAAGATTATCCCCAGTCAATCCAATCTGCTCACCCAGTGTTTGACACAGCAGTCAGCAGGGAATTCCTAAAGTCTGCCAGGTCACTACTCTCCCCAAAAAGATATGTTCCCAGCCTCCTCCTTCCTGCCTGTCACACCAACATTTGCTACTCACCCGAGGAAAAAAATTTTGGAGTCTACTTGGGGTATAAAAATACCTACGTAAACACTTCCAGGCAAAGATCCTAATTTTTCTAGACTTTGTTGCATATTTGGGAGATTCACACAGACAATGAGATTCACACAGACAATGGGGGGTATATGTGTATTGCTTATCCCATCTCTTCCAAATCCTAAGCTCTTCCAATTCTTAGTTATGTAATATTTTATGTGCTCTACTAATTATTCATTTAATGGCTTCTGTTCTAGATTGTTAAAAAAACCTTACCAGTGCTGGTCTTTAAGAGCCCTCTATTTCTTTATTTGCCTGTACTCTGATATCATTGATAGGGAAGTCAATTTAACCTGCAATCCAAATAAATCATTGTCCTCTTCCCATTCCATTTCCTTTTACTTTCTAGTTATTTGCCCCCAATACCTTGGTTCCTTTGCCAGTTCTCCAATAAATTCCAGGCCCCTTTTGCCTTTTACCTGCATCCCTAACCACATTCAACACTATTGGTAGAATCTAGTCTCCATTCTTGTGCTGGTCTAGTTCTTAAAATACCCCTGCTATTTTATGAATATTATAACCTGATCTTTGTTCTCCTTAAGAGTCTGCATCCAAAATCCCAATCTCTTCTTATTTCTTAAGCTTCCCCCTATATCATTCCTTTCCATTTTGAATTAGTTTTCTACTTGTGCTATGTACAAGAGCCTTAACTGTGTTGCTCTAAAATAGTCCCTCAGATTGGGTAATCCATAGTTTGCCTTGATCTATTGGGATAATCAGCTTATCCCACTTGACCCTTGCTGTCTTCCCTTCCCAGAAAATCCTTCAACTCTTTTGCTATCCACTGCTTCTCTGGTTAATAAAAATGTCTGTCCTGTGTACAAGACTACAGGGACTAAACATTTTAACAGCTTGTATCTTAGTATCCATATAACAAAGCTTCCACTTTCTCAATTTTTGTATCTTCTGTTTAGTCTCTTCCTACATATCCTTAGCTGCCAGAGTCATTTCTAATCCATACTTCTAAATACTTAATTTTATCATATCCCCATAAATATGGATATTGTTGGACCAATTTGTGCGTGGGTAAATAATTTATCACTATTGCCTGTTTTAGCTTCATTGATTTTGTATACTGAGAAGATGTGCAACTGTCTTAAAATATTCCACAACACTAATTTCCCTTTCTGCTTTTGTCATGTATAAAATCTGCAAATAGAGCCAGGCTTTTCCTGAACAATACCAATTATATCCTTGACTTTCTGAATCCCTTATTTTCTTTGCCAATGGTTCTAAATATAATGCAAACAAAGGGGAAAGCGACAACCCTGCCTCGTTCCTCTACTCAAGCATAAGTTATAAGAGAGGACCCCACCCACTTTAATTTGTTTCTCCGGTCCCTCATATATACTCCTAATCAACCTTAGAATTGTTTCAGGGAAAGTAAATGCTGCACTGCTCATGAAGTCGTAGTCTTCTGTCAAATGCTTTCTTCGCATCAAGACCCTCCAGTAACAGTGGTATTTTTACATTCTGCTTCCCTCTGGATCAAATGCATTAATATTGTCAAATATTTGCCTCCCCTCCACAAAACCACACTGGTCCATATCTATCATTTCTTGTAATTTTGGTATCATTTTTGCCATTTAACCATTATAGACAAACTTTATAATTATGGTTTGGTATTGAAATGGGCCTGTATGAAGTTGGATCCAAATGATCTTTACCCTCTTTAGGTATTACCATTACCACAGCTTTTCTTTCAGGATGCTGGTACTTCTTAAAATCCTGGTAAACAAAAACTTCCAAATATTTCTGTTTTTCCCTCCTAGCTTCCAAACTTCCACAGGAAGGCCTCATAGAAACAGACAACTGGTGCCAGAGCCATGGTCTCAAGCTAAATGCCAAAAAGTGTATAGTCATCCCCTTTGGCAAAAACAAAGTGCCCACAAATTACCACATAGGTGGTAATCCATTAAGTACAGAAGAAGTCATTAGGGACCTGGGGACCCAAGTTGATAGCAATCTCTCATTTGACAACCACGTGGCCAAAGTGGTTAAAAAACATTTTATATAGCCCACCTAATCATGAAGGGATTCACATCTAGATTAGGAGAGGTCATCGTGCCTCTTTACTCATCCCTCATCAGGCCCATAATCGAGTACAATGCCCCTTTTGGGATGTACCTTACCAAACACCTGCAGCAACTGGAAAGACCCCAAAAGTACCTCACCAGGAGGATCAAAGGGCTCAAACAGATGCCATATGCTACCCGGTTAAAGAAACTCCAGCTCTACTCAGTGGCATACCGCCTGCTCAGAGGTGACCTGTGCCTGACGTATAAGGCCATGTCCAACCCGAATTAAGGGACATGCTGCACCTCAAAAATCCAAATCCCATCGAGCTACACGCTCGAGAGACTTGAACCTCAGCACTGAAATAAATAGGACATGCTGGAGGGACAGATTCATAACCCAGAGGCTCCCTTCACTATGGAATAAAATCCCAGTCCAGGTTAGGCAGAGTCCCTCATTGACTCTCTTCAAGAGGAATCTTGATGAGTGGATGGGAGATCATAGGTTTACCCCGGGTATCACTTCTGTGTCACTGTTAGACAGAGGCACAGTATACTAATCTCGAAAAAGGGCATAGCAAAATTAATTTAAAATGTGTGGCGAAAGCCAAACATACTCTGGCTAGGCTTATAAATGCCCTAGGGCAGATAGCCTAGTATGAACCTATGAACCTATGAATACCAGCTATTACTGGGGACTTTCTTGTAGATTGGTTATACATAGCCATTTTCTCATCTCTTTCTATCCTGACAGTAATTGATACTCATCTATCTCTAACCTTGGCATATTTAATTCCATAAGTATTTCCATTTGTACCTTTGCTTGATTTCCATATTTTTCTACTTTATACAAACTCATAAAATTCCTGAAATATTTCTCATACTTCCACAGGATCTCATGTTATCTTCCTTGTTATAGCTCCCTAAGCTTGATGACAGCCCTTTCCACTTTGTTGCCTGAGTCATTGTGCTAAAAGTTTTTGTGCTCTAGAATTATCAAAAAAAAAACAGTTGCTTAACAGCAACCTTTCTAAATTCATTATTATAGAGGTATATTATAGAGGTAATCTTATTTTCTGTTTGGCAATTCTGCATTTGCTCCTTTTCTTGTTCTGAGAGAGCTTCCTCTGTTTGGAAATACCAACATTTGTCAGTCCTTCTAAATTCTTGTTACTTAACCATCTCTCCCTTTCCTTTATTTCCACCCTAGTTTTGAACTCCACTGTAATTTTATCCTACTCCCTAACTATATTTCAGAAGAAATTTCCCTAGTAGCTCCTGAATTCCAAAACCCATTCCTTCTTCCCTTCTACCCATCTTCCATGCCAAACATTTTCATAAGTTTCTTCAACAATCTACCCTCCTTTGTTATATTTTTACCTTCTAGGCCCCCAGACATCTTCACTGTTGTAAACCAAATTCCAGTCTCCACCTATAAGCAATATTCCTTGCTGAAAGCAGATTTCTCCCAGTATTTTCTTAAGCCCCATTATAGCAGTTTTAGGTGGAATGTAAAATGCATGCCAGTGTAATCCTCCTCCCTTGCCAGTAGCCCCTTAGTACTATACATCTTCCATTGTCTTTTTCCCCTCTTCCATCACTATTGAAGCTTCTCTTGCAGATATAAGTACTCCTCTTTCTTTTTGCCCCAGATATTCCGCTGAATGACCGTCATGAAAACCTTTATCAGATTCACATGTTCAGTTCTTTCCAGGCATGTGTCTTGTAGCATGGCCATTTACACTCTGCATTTTTAATATAGTGCACTATATCTATAAGACCATTCAGACTGAAAGACATTACAGAAAGTATGTTCTTATAGATATTACCACCTTTTATATATAACTACTGTTAAATGTCTAGTTCCAAATTATGCTACATTCATACTGTTCGGCAGGTTGGCCTTTTATACAGTTGTTTGTCATATCCATTTGAGCCTATGCCACATCTTACATAATTTTGAGAGCCCTCAAACAGAAGAAACCCCACCAGCCCCCCCAAAAAAACCTATCAATTTAACAACTATGTACATTTTCAAATACTGAAGTTTTTTGTTTCCTAATAAGAAGCATATTTCTAAGCTGATAGCCACACAGACAGGCTAGAGTTAACTAAAAAAGGCTAGTCATGTTACAGCCTGTGCTATTTGATTTTGTCTATATTTATAGCTCTCCCAGCAGACAAAACAATTGAATGCTTTCAGTAAACACTTTTGCTTAGCCATTTCTTTTCAAATTGTCATTAGTGACATGCAAACCAGATGCAAACCTGCTAAGGATACCTTGTTTACCAGAGCACTTTACATGCTTTGTAATAAAACATACTAGATAACTCCTAGGGTGTTAACTCAGTCATTTCCCTATGCAAGCATGGGAAAAGGCACAATTTTTCATACTCTTAACCAGACCATTCCTCCCCACCCTTCTCTTCCCCTCTTTCCACATTGCAGTGCCTACATTTCTTATAACTGAAAATGAGAGTATAACCATTGCATTAAAAAAATCAAGTCTAATTGGTTTTGTCTCATCTTTAAAGCTGTCCCAGCTGGGACCCCCCCCCCTCCCGATTGCTTTCAGTGATTATCATGTCCTAGCTAATTTCATTTTTCCCCCTCAGCCAATCCCCTTCCAGACTGTCACCAGTTTCTCCATCAGATTTGTTCTCATGTCTCCATGGAGACAGTCAGTTTCAGACTGTTTCCATGGAAACATGAAGACCAGCTCCAGAACTGCTACTAAGTATACATGCATTTGCTAGAAAAAGCCTCATAATATTCAATATTCTTTAATTTACCTGCTCTCTTAAAACTAGTCAATCTAAGGTCCTTAATCCAGTCATTTCCCTATGCAAGAATGAGAAACCACATTAATTTTAACTGCCATGCCTTTTTAACCAGGCTTTTTTTTTACATTACATTGCATTGCCTATATTTCTCAAAATAGTACAAGATAGAAGAGGGGAGAAAGAAAAACAGTACCTGTTTAAAAACACTTTTCTCTAGGCTTCTTCAGGTGAATACTGAATGCAGCATATTATGTCTCAAGTAAAACTTAATCACATGAATAAAATCACATGATGATTCACATGATGTATAGAAATATCACATGAATAAGGTCACAACACTTGTCACATGATAGAAATGTAAGAAAACAAGTTAAATTTATGATCTTACATATAGTTTGAGTCAATAACATGTGGTGACATTAAGCAGACTGAAACAGAGAAACTGAAATGGATACTGCATTTTCAAAGCACACAGCCCTCCTGGCTTGAACAAGTTTGTTAGCATAAAACCCTACTTAAGAGAACTTCAAATTTGGATGTTTATACCAAACAAGTTAATCAGGAACTTTTAAACTCACATCAGTGCTCATTACTCCTGAAATATACCAATAGTTAACTATCTCCTAAATGAGGAAGATTGAAGATAGTTGTAGATGAAGATAGTTTCGGCAACAGGGTGGGTCATAGAGCCAATTTCTAAACATCTCTTTCTCTACATTGTAATACACTGGGAGAAGAGATGTATTGACTGACAATCCTTATAAAAGACAATGTCATCTTCTAGTGCCTTCAAGGAAAAGAGGTTATAATACACAAGAACCTTAGAACCTATTAAAAATGCCACAGCCCAAAGGGATACCAAGTTCCAGCCAACTTTTCAGGCACATTCCTTTAGTGAAAGATGGAGCTCTTTCAGATGCAAAAACACCCTTTAGCAGTTCATTTTAACTTGTACCAAGGAGAGGATTGTGGTTTGAAAGGTAATATTCTGGAAAAGGTTAACAATTTAAATGGTTCACATTTAAAAGTAAATTGTATAAGGAAACAGTATTTTAAAGTTTGGAACACTGACACCTTCTGGTCTTAATGTAGATTGTAATTGGAAGTTATTATACTTGAAGGGACTTTGATTGTAGGGTTTTTTATTGTTTAATGTGTTAAATGTACATTTAAAAATGTGTTTTTAACTTGCTTGATAACTTTAAAGGCCAGTGGGCCGAGGTGCTAGAGAATCATAAATTTTTTTTAATAAACCTTTTGGATTTACTGGCTTTGTGGTTGTTATACGCATTCTTTTTTGGTTGTTGCAGTTTATTTATACAAAAGGAACACCTCAGCAGTACAACATATTAAGAAATACTGGTCCATATACAGACATTCCTGAATTAGACAGTACTGAAAGATAGACCATTTAGTTACAGAAGGAGCAATAATTTGAAGCTATGTTATCAAGAACAGCCAAAGAATGAATGTGTTCCAGAGTAAAAAGTGGCATGTATAAACGCAATTGTGTTTACTGCAATTATATATACACAGACGAGAGTATTATACATGGTTAGTGGTAAGTAATTTCTCAATAATACCCTATATTTAGCCAAATGTACTCTATGTCCATCACATTAAGTGGGTAAATGCAAATCAAAAGTTAAAGAATATGTAGAGACATTTTCTAACCAACACACTTAGTAAACATTCCTGAAATTGTCCTCACACAAATTTATGATCTTAAGTCAATAAGAGGAGGTGACAGTAAGCAAACTGAAATAGAGGAATTGAAATAGATACTGCATTTCAAAGTGCACAGCCCTCCTGGCTTGAATGGGTTTGTTAGCCTAAAACCCTACTTAAGACAACTTCAAAAGTACATTGTTTATCAGCTCCAGATGGTTACATTTATTGTACTTTATTGTATTTACTGTAGTGTGATTTTCCTACATTTTTATATCATGTGACTTGCATCATGTGCCTGTATTCATGTGATTTTTCTATACTTTTATATATGTGACTTCATCATGCAATTTTATTCATGAGATTAAGTTTTATTTACAAACTTTATGCTGCATTCACTATTCACCTGAAGCCTAGAGGCAAAAGTGTTTTTAGCACCTTTATTGCTTTCTACGTGGATTCTACATTAAAGACTATTTTACCAAAACTATTAGTGGCTCCAGCAACTAGTGTCCTCTAGGATTTGAGGGAACAGATGAATCTGATAGACAGATAGAGGGGGTTGTGGAATGCTCATGAAGGCAGGGACATATTTTCATACATGTAGTAGCCATTTTGGATAATGGAAAGGACCCACTTGTTGGTGGCGATACTTTTCCAAGATGGAAATATGTGCTGGGAAAGGAGTATGTTGAGAGATTTTCCATGTAGTCACAGACTACCTGGCCTGTCTTGAAAGATGGGTTTTTGAGCATGGGTTTGCTGAAGTCTGGAAGACCCTACTCTAGAGTCCCTTTCTTATGGAAAGGAGGGGAACGGATTCCTTCTGACAAATTGTCTTGGAAGGGTAATTTCTGTGGTATTTAGGAACTGGAGACAAAGGTGTTTCAGTTCCATAAGCTCTTTCCCTTTGTCATGTAGGGACTTGAAAAGGGCTGCAGCATCAGCAAAGACTGCATCATTTTCCAGGTGCATCCATAATTTTAGCCTTGATATCAGGCAAAGGCTGCAGTCTCAACCATGATTACCTCCTAAGGACAGAACCCAAAGCTGATCTTGCAGACACCTCAGCTGCATCATAACTGAATTTAACTGAAAGTTGAAACACCTGGGCTGAGGTACACAGTAAAGAGGTGAGCTGTGCCTTGGGGGAGCATCAGGAGTGTGATACCAGCTGAGAAACTTGGGAAAGGAAGGCCAGAACATATTTTGACATGCAGGTCTGAGTTAATGGCTCTGAAAGCCAGGGTAGAGGAGGTATACACTTTCCCTATCCTTTCCATCATTTTGCCATCCTTATCAGAAGACAGCAGATTAGTATAGGGAAGTCTAAGTTTGTCTGCAGAAAGAAATAACTGAAGGATCTGCTGGAGGACAGTTAAAAACTTGTTGTCCTCAGGGACCTCATAGAATCCATCAGGCTGGTTTGGAGCTGGAGGTTCAAATTTGGACTGATACAAAGATATCCAGAAAGGCAGGGAGAACAGCAGGGATGACTGAGGGATAGGGAGTCCATCTGCAACAGGTCAACTTCTTTTTAACTTCTGATACTTTACCATTTTCCCCATTTGAATAACACTCATCCTAGAAATAATTTCTCCAAAGGATAAATCTTCCTCAGGAGAAGCCCCACTGTTAGAACCCAATTCAGTGGGAGCATAACCTAAGGGAGACCAAGATGTGTAGATCAAGGATTCAGATGAAGTTTCTTCTCCAGAGGCCTGCTGTTCCTTTGATCTCCTGGGAGTGGGGGAAGGAACAAACATGGGAGGTTGAGCAGAGGATGGACTTAAAACCAGAAATGCATTCAGAATTCCCTATGAGAAGGCATGCCAATCAGTAGTATCCTAGGAAGAGGAAACATGTTTAAAAGTTCTTCTTACAAGGAAGCTCTCCCCTAGGTTGTGAAGAAATAGACATGGCTAGAAACTGGGTCAGGTGTAGTGATAGCTAAAGATGGAGAAACACTGCTTGGGACATCTGAGGTAGTGGGCTGCAGTTCCCTTTACCACCATGGACATCTGTGATGCCTCTGCAGACATGCTAGTAGCACCCTCCCTAATGGCTTCCAAAATGGTACCTACTGCAGGTTGGGAACCACAGATCAAATTGGCCTCTGGGTCTTCACTGGCTTCAAAGGGCATGTCTGAATCCAGAGATACAGTTGAAGATTCGCGCCTGACATTTGGCCTTCAGTGGCTCACTGGATGGACCTGCGGTGCCCTTTATACCAAAAGCTAACCTTTTTGGATGTTGATTCAAGGTAAATGTTCACAGCCGACAAACTTCCAAGAGTCCTGGGGACGAATGCCTGGCAAATCACACAAGACTTAATAGTGCTTGGACACTAGGCAGAACACTAATCAGGGCTGTGTGGAATCTGACATCCACAATGGCACTTGCTTTTCCTAGTTGAAATTAACCTCAAAAGCATGCAGCAGCAAAAGAATTTTCCCCAACAGGGCACACAGCAAACACTTGGCGATCAGATGAACAGTAGAAGCTGGTGTTCAGACTGGTGGCAGAGAAGCTCTGAGGAATGGCATGTGCTGACATCACCTTTATGGCCTCCATTGCCTGCCTTACTATGTGCAATGTCGCATGTACCATGCAGTGGCAAAATTTTTTTGTATACTGGCCAGACATTTGGGTCACCTAGGCAGGGAATCCCCAAAGGTTATGAATACTGCAACATAGGAATAGGACATTGCATATTCTGGCTACTATCCATCTGCCCTTTATGATGGCCTGCTTGAAGGAAGGCATACTGCCCCAAATACAGAATTTGGTCACTGCCAATCTGCAGGCAGACTACAATTCTTCCTGTTGCTGCTAGTTGCAGCTCCGAGGAGGGCTTAAAAAGCAGTCAGTTATCAGATATGAATATGCTTCTTTGTCATGCATAACCAAGTGAGAAAAGCAGTGCCAACTGTTTTGCCATCTTCAATTCACCTTTCATCTACAGGAGGGGAACACAATTCTCCTGAAGGACAGTACAAAATTTGGAATTTTATATTATCAGCTGTGTTGATCTGCTGTTTTAGGTGAGACTTCAGAATCACATGACACATTCAAGAATGAAGCTGGCATCCTAGAATTCAACAAGGTGAACTTGGGCATGACAATTATTGGAATGCAGAGGTAAAGCTGAGTTGTTAAAGTTTTATAATTTAAGGAAGTTTGAGACAAAGGTAAAAGTTGACTGGACTACTACTGCTTAAGAAACTTAATCTCTATGGCAAATGCCGAAGCCAATGACCTTTCACTAATCAGCAATTGCTGGAACTGAATCATAACACACAGTTTCTGGCCCTCAAACAGTGATGGGTATGAGTTAACTCCCACCAGTCTGCCTCTGCAACAAATAAACCTGGCTCTGGTCGGCAACAGTTTCTTGACACAGGAATCCACCTGCGGAATTCATGACATTGGTGGAAAAAGTCAGAATCAGTGTCAAAAAGCTTTAAAGAAAACTTTGGTGTCCAAACACCTTAGTTATCTTCTGCAGAGAAAAAATCAAATCCTCAGTCTCCCTTCAAAACCACTCAGACTTTGTGAAGTCAACATCTTCCTCATAACAGACAGTGGTGTACAGAATTAGTTTGACCTTTTTTAGAGAACGGAACAATTACGGAATGACAAGCCACATGTCCTTGGTGTCCTGTCCTGCAGCTGGTCAAAGACAGCCATGAATCCATCCGGTCAACCTGTCTTTTCAGGAGGAGATGATCCACAGTAGATGCCAGAAGTGGCACATTAACATAAATGCAACATACCTGCAGTGCTAGAGGTGACATGTAAAGTATAAACCCCATCAGGTTTAACACTAGATTTAAATGCCATACCAACTGATCCCAGGTGTCGGGTACAAGCTGATCTAGATACAGATACTGAAGGCACTAGTGCCTCAGTTGCCTTAGTCAACAGTTGAAAGAGCTAAAAGCTGTAGGTTCAAACTCAGACTGCAACAGGCTAAGCTGTAAGCATATCTACATCCTTTGTAATGGCTCCATTATGGGTACCAAGGAAATCATAGGATCACAGGAAGTTACTAGGCTATTGGCCCTGAGGCCCTTACAAGCCTAGCCAAAAATTTAGCCCCTGTTCCAACAAGTCAGCACCCGATGCTCCTGTCCAGCAGGGACACAGGTGGAATTCCCAGGGTGTATTTTCTACTCCCCATCCAGTTATCCAGGTTGCACTTAAGGGTTAATGAGGAACTCTGTTTAACGTGGAGTTGTCTATTCCACAGAAGGAGGAGTCTGACAAATCTGTCCTGCCAACAAGTCCTATTGATGTCACAGACCAGGTTGAGGTCACACATGTGGGTTACCAGAGTGGAGCTTGACTTATAGCTATGCAGCAGTCCCATCAAGGCAGGGCCTGGGATTGCTTTGTATGCAAGACAGAGGTCACCTCTGAGAAGTCTTATGAGACTGAGTAGAGGGACAGGGCTTTTAGCCAGTGTAGGGTAGATGTTTGAGGCCCTGGATTTTCCTGGTGAGGTACCTCTGTTCTCTCCAGCTGCTGCATGTGCTTTGTGAGGTACATGCTGAAAGGGACATTGTGCTCAATGGGACTTAAGAGAAGAATACAGGGATGTTATGACCTTGTCCCTGGATGAGATACCCTTCCTAATGAGGTGGGCCATGTAGAAAGCTTTCCGTTCAATGGAGGCAATATTGTGATTAAAAGTCAGTTTGCTATAAATCTGGGTGCCCAAGTACCTCATGACTGATTGAGTGCTTAGGACCTTGTTATTAATGTGAATTTGTGGGGACATCACTCTCCCCAAAGGGGATGATGCATTTTTTTGGCATTCAGTTTGAATCCATATTTCTGGCACCCATCATTTGTTTGGGTAAGACCCTTTTGAAGGATGTCCACATCACTAGAGGAATTAATGACAGTGCCCAGCTTGCAGTCCTCTGCAAACTTGGTCAGCCATAGCCCACTGGTTTTGGTCTGCACCTCAAAAGGTATCTGAAACAGAGGCCCCCCAAGACAGATCCCTGGGGTACATCACTCATTATGGGTCTACTGCTCTAAGAGTTTTGGAATGATTCCACAGACATTTTGAGCCCACAAAAATAGACTTCCATAAACCAATCAAAATTCATTGAGACAACATTCTAGGCATCACTGCTTTACAGCTTTAGTCTTCTCTGCAACTGGTTAAAGACAGCCAACACTAAGGTCAAAATACTATTTTAACATCCTTCAACTCCAAAATGGCTTTGGTTAATAGGAACTTATTTGGCAAATGTAGCAGTTACACCTCATTGTAGAAATTAATATAGCTACAATAGGAAAATTGTTTCCATTGTCCACTTAAGGGGTGGAGAGAAATAGGTTTAAAAAACTTGTTTACCAGGATAGTCTGGGTATGTACCCATTTTCAGTACAGGCCTTGGGAGGAAAGCTCCAAGTACGGATCACATTTCACATTGTATTTAAAATGTTATTTTATATTTACTGTTGCAAATGTAAATTCTGTCATGTATTACAAAGAGTCCAATACTTACAAAAGTACAGACATTGTATCAATAGGGTCAAATACTTACATAATTGAGAGGCAACAGGGTAGGTGAGAGATTGTAAATTTGCTTCATTCCAAGTTTTTATGGGGTGTTCAGTTTGCTACCTAGTGAAGGTAGGCAGGATGCCTATGTATTGAGGAATTATGCGGAATGCAGTGAAATACCATGCTACATTGTAAGAGAAACAGAAGGAGGTTATAAGACCTTTCATTGAAGTACAAAGCAGTTGTGTGGTTATAACAGTTTAAGGAGAATTAGGAGAATTATGAAGGAAATAAAGTTATATTCTTATCATAACATTCCATCTGTGTTGTCCATCTTCATTCCATTAGCCTGAGGGACTGTTCCAATGCTCAGAACAGACCAGCTGCCTTCTTACAGCTGGAAATTCCAAACTTCAGCTCCTACCTACCCATAATGCCCCCCACCCCCCACATTACCTCACATCTAGTTTGCCAGCAAGAACAGTGTTCCCAACAAACATTAACACAAAAATAAGGAGATTAAAATATATACAGATCTCCCAATACCCAAATATCAGGAACTCAAAAGAATAAAATTCCTGGAAACTTCTACTAGGCTTCCCAAATAAGCTTGGGTAGGGGGAAGGGGGCGGGAAGGTTAATGGAATCAAGCTGGACAGAGACAGAACATTATGGCAAGAACAGCTGTAACTGATATTGTTCACTTCATTCCATTAACCTGAGGAACAGAGTCCCCAGCTGCCATAATTCAAGGTTGCCGTTAAGGAAGGCTATTCCAGAGTACAACAGAACCAAAAGCACTTCTGCTCTTGGATACCAAGTCCAATTTGTAATGGGTGACAAAAGTATGGGGGTTTGACCAAGCAGCAGCAGCACAAATGTTCTCAACAGAAACTCTGGACCAAAAAGCTTTTGAAGTGGCCATGGATCTTGTAGAATGTGCCCTTATTGGACTTGGTAAGGGAACACCTTTAGAAGAATAAATAAATGTAATACAATCTTTCAACTATCTGGCCAAAGAAGATTTGGTCACTGCCTTACCTTTTTTGTCATTTGAAAAGGAAACTGATCACACTTCCTGAAGGATTTAGTTCTATGGATGTAAAAGCTAAGTTGTCTATGCACATCAAGCATGTGTAAAGTGTATTCTTCTTTGCTCTGATACTGAGGAAAGAAAACTGAAATCCAAGTATGGAAATTTTGAGGAAAGAGCCTGCAGCTCAGATAGTCTCCTAGCAGAGGCAATTACTACTAGGAAGCATTTTCCAGGAAAGGAATTTGAGATCTACAGTAGCCGAAGGTTCAAAAGGAGGATGGACCAAGGCTTGGAAAATCATAGTATGATCCCAAGGAGGTGTAGGGTCCTTGACTGGAGGCTGTAGCAAAAAAAATTGCCCCCAAGAAAAACCTTACATAACTTAGAAGAGGCTAAAGACGTAGATTCAAAACCAATAATGAAGTTAGAAATGGCAGCATGCTGTACCTTGACTGTAGAATGACTAGCACCTGCCTTGAAAAAAAACAAAGTTTAGAACTACTGAAATTGGTGGTGTAAAAGGATCTGATTCTGTTCCACCCAAAGTGAGAATATTTTCCACTTTTGTAAATCTTGAGAGTGGAAGCCCTGTGTGATGAAATCAAAATGTCTTGGGCTGAAGACAGCCTGGAAGATCTAGCCATCACTGGAAGTGGAGAAACCATGTGGGCCAAGCATGAACCAGAGCATCCCTGGGGGGGCTGTCCCTCTGGAGAGATCAAGGCAAAAATACATCCTGCATTTGTTGAGGGGAGATGCAAAGAGGTCACAATAAGGAACTCCATTTCTAGGGGATTGCATCTGCCATGGACTGGTTCTGGGACCACTCGTGAGGCATCAGTAGCATTCTGCAGTCTGTCGGCTAGGATGTTGGATTCCCCCAGAATGTGTTGCTACCAGAAAGTATGTGGAAAAAATTGCCCACTGCCAAACCCTCATCCCTTCGACAAAATAGATAAGACCAGCTTCCCCCTGTTTGTTGAGGTACCAAACTACTGACATTGTCTGCTTGGATAGCAATAGTCCCCTGAGGAAGAAAGCTGTCTAGTGCTTGCAATGCTAGAAGAACTGCTCTCATTGAGAACACTGATATGCAGCTTAGTCTTTTGGGGCATTCACATGCCTTGGACCATCTGGCCCAGACAATTTTCCCCCACCTGAACTAGGAGGAGTCAGTGGTCAACATGATAGTTAGGGACAACCATTTGATGTTCTTTTTGTTTCACTGTTGCAGTCATCACATTTGGGTTATCCCTGCCAGGGTAGCCCTCAACCGGCCCGAATACCAGAGGCTTAGTATTTCTGCGTCAGCTGCTATCACTTCAGGACTGATGTCAGGTCATCAGTAGTATAAAGTAAGGCAGCCAATGCCATTACACCAGTCTTTCTTGCCATGGAACCCGAAGCAGAAGCAGTTTGCACAAGTGCCGGTCAGTCGCTACCTGAGTTTCATCTACTGAATTGAAGTTGAAGTCTTCTAAAGCTAAGTACCCTGTTGGGAATAATTTTTTCTTGCACTAACCAATGTCATAAAAAGTTAAGAATTGTCTTGCCTGTGGAAAGCAAATACCACACCGAGAGTTTCATTCTTACTGCATCACTTGCTTAGGCCCATAGCATGACATTCCCCATTGTCACTTCTGTGCTTTGCTCAAAGCCAGAATTATCCATCGTCGGGCCCTTATTGTAGCCAGATATTTTCACTTACAGTCCTCAAATTCCGATATGGCTTTGGTAAGCCATCCGACAGCAGAGCTTCTGAAAAAACATAAAGATAAAGACAGAGACAGACCGCACAGGTACAAACCTACCAACGACACTTTCGTTAAGTTAGTCGTCAGTTCTCCAGTCCTCAGTGAGGCGCTTTCACAGCCCCTGATACCTGCTTCTGTGGATTCTCAGGCCGCTACCGAGACCCTTTTGGAGTCTGGTATGCCGCAAAATTCTTCTTTGACTAAGGATCCTGCAGTCATCTCTACTTTGGATGGGTCCAGAGCCGCTGAGCAGGCACCAGCTTCCAAGGAAGTCCTTCGCACTACCGATTCTCAACACAAACTGACGTCTTCTTTCGTGACTCCCGTTCTTTCAAAAATGACTGAGTTTCTTAGGCCCAGGATATGAACTACACCCAAGAAACTGACGACCCACTCTCTGGCACCTGCTTCCTTGCCTCAAATGATGGAAGATCTTATCATGCTGATCAGGGGAAGCCAAGCTACCCCCTCCAAAAGGAAAAGAGATCTGTCCCCTGTAGTTCTGTCCGAATAAGAGTCAGATGACTCTGATGCTTCTGAATATGAAGACATGCAACCCCTCTCTACTTATGAGGATTCTGATGCAGAGGATTCCATCCCTTCAGCCTCTCCCCCAGAGGATTTTTCCTTTGGGGAAACTCCTGAATATCTTAAGGGAGCATTTCCAGTGAGAAAGTCAAGACTACCCTCAGTCTAAAAAGAGACTCAGGGAATTCCTAGATCTTCCACAGCACAGACCCTTCGCCATCCTCCCAGTCTTGGATGTTGTGGAGGATGTTTTCCTGGAATCCAGATTGACTCCTGAGACCCTCCCTCCTGCTTCCAGAAAACCAGACAGGTACTATAGAGTCCCTGACTCACACAAATTTATTTTTAAAAATCCTACTGCTGACCCTGAGGTAATTTCTCAAGGGCCTAAAGGGATTAAAGCAACCTCTGCTAAGAATCCCACCCCCTCAGATAGGGATTCCCGAGCACTAGACAGATGAGGTAAAAAAGTATACACCTCAGCTACTCTTGCTATCAGGGCACTAAATTGTCACTTCCATATGCTAAAATTTCAGCAACATACCCTGGAACTCCTCAAACAAAAATGTCTTCCTTTCCTGCTTGGGCAGAATCTAAAGAATTACAAGAGTTAAAGCATTCTGCAACTCAGGTAACTAAACACACCTTGCACTGTGGATTTGATGCCCAAGAAGCTTCTTGCAGGGCAGCAGTCACTGGATCTGTCAGTAGAAGGCATGCATGGTGTACGGAACAGCCCCTGCCAGACCATGTCAAATCTAAATTGTTGGATGCCCCCCTGCTCAAGCACAACTTATTTGGCACTAAGGCAAAAGAAGTCTTAAAAAAGATTAAAGAAAAAGCAAAATCTATGCAAAAAGTTAAGGATTTCTTACAGGTCCAGCCACCCAGGTTCAGCAGGCATTGTCCTACCAAACACTGGTCCTTTCCTGCTCCCTCCAAGTCAGTCCAGCATAGGCTCTGGGGAACCAGACCCCCCAGACAGCAGCCACAGGGAATGCAGAGATCTAAGCAGTGGACTAACTCCACATCAAAACCAGGGAGTTCTAAGCCACCCCCTTATGGTAAGAACTCACAATGACTCACCTCTCCCACCCCCTCCCTCTGCCCTCCTTCACTTACCCCTAGGAGGAAAACTCTCCTTTCATGCAAGCACCTGGGCCACCATTACCAACAACCTCTGGATTCTAAACATAGTGTCTCAGGGATAAAAATTTTCCTTCCACACCCTTCCAACACCAAAAGGGTTCCCAGATCTACCTCCAAACCAGTGGGCAGATGCTCAAAAGTAAATCCTTTCCCTGCTTTCTATGAGGGCAGTAGAGCACGTTCCTGCAGAACAGATAGGCCAAAGTTTCTACTCCAGACTTTTTCTGGTTCCTAGAAAAGAGGGCACCTGGCACCCCATCCTCAATCTATCTAGTCTAAACTCCTTCCTGGTGATCCCAAAATTCAAAATGCTCACCCTCCAGCAGCTGCTACCCATGCTCTCCAAGGATGCTTGGCTAGCCACCCTGTATCTAAAAGAGGCCTACCTCCACATTCCTATCAGGGAATCATGCAGGAAATATCTCCATTTCAGGGCAGGATCTCAACACTTTCAGTTCTCTGTGCTTCATGTTGGCTTATCTACTGCTCCCAGAGTTTTCACAAAAGGTCTGGCTCTGGCCATTGCCTTTTGCAGACAAAGAAATATCCAGATTTACCCATACTTAGATGACTGCCTTATTCAGGCAGACAGCCAGGAAAAGCTGCTCAAGCACTTGGCCTTTATAAAGACCCTACTAACCTCCCTAGGGTACACAATCAATGAAAATAAATCCAAACTGGTGCCCACCCAAAGGATTATCTTCCTGGGAGCAAGCCTGGACACAGCATCCCAGATGGCATTCCTTACACCAGAAAAACACATTTTCCTGACAGCCTACTTCTCCCAACTAGCCACCAGGCCTCAGTTATCTGCAAGGAAGATCCTGCAAGCTCTGGGGTTCATGGCATCTTGCATACTACTCATTCTATATGCCAGACTGCATATGAGGAAACTTCCATGGTACCTAAAAAGCCTTTGGTGTCAGCATTCTCAAGACCTGGAGACTCTTATACCTATAATTCCTTGCCTCAGAAAAGATTTTCTTTGGTGGACAACAGCGCGGTCCCACAACAAGGGACTGCCTTTCTCACCTTCCCCACCACCCAGACTTCACCACAGATGCATCAAACTATGCTTGGGGTGCACACCTGGACGGCAGATGCATACAGGGCCAATGAAACCTGCAGCAAATCCCTCTGCACATCAACCAAAAAGCGATGCTGGCTGTCCAGCACGCCTTGATAGCTTTCAAACCCCTTCTCTCCCCAGAAGCTCTCCTGATTAAAACAGACAACACCACTGTGATGTGGTACATCAACTGGCAGGGAGGGACTCAGTCCTTCCCTCTATGCAGGCTGGCTATGACCCTTTGGCACACAGCCTCTGCCATGCAACTGCACCTGTTAGCACAATTTCTACCAGGCTCTTTCAACTCTCTGGCAGCCCAATTAAGCAGAAATCTGCTGGACCCACACGAGTAGCAGCTCAACAGAAGAATCTTCACCCTAATAACTCAGAAATGGGGCACCCCAAAGGTCGACCTCTTTGCCTCCCACCCCAACCATCAGCTCAGCAAATTCTGCACCAGGGAGCATCACTGCATGGCTTGGAAAGTGAATGCCCTATCCTTCCCCTGGGTCAGTCTATCGGTCCATGCCTTTCCTCCACTACCTCTCATTGCCAGGGAACTACTCAAAATAAAGGAGGAAAAACCAAGGACAATTCTTATAGCTCCAGACTGGCCTCGCCAACACTGGTACCCCTTGCTGCACAGCCTGTCACCACTGCCACCATGGCATCTTCCTCAAATTCCAAACCTCCTGACCCAGAGGGAAGGGGAATTCATGCATCCCCAACTGCAGACACTCAGTTTGGCAGCTTGGCTTATTCCCTAACCCCAGATCAATCTGTCAACCTCAGTAAACAGGTTCTAAATGTTATCCATGAGGCCAGATGCCCTAGCACTAGAAAGTCTTATGCTGACAAATGGAAAAGGTTCTGCACCTGGATCAAAGCTAAGGGAGCCAATATGGCACAGCCCTCCCTCCCGCTCATCCAGGATTACTTAGCTGACTTACTACACAGTGGCCTCTTTTTCTCCTCTATAAAAATTTATGCCTCTGCTATTTCTGCTCATTTTCCCACTGAGCAGCCCCTTTTCTCACATCCTTTGATCAAACAGTTCCTAAGAGAGGCTAGCAACTTAAGGCCACACAGAAGGGCACCCACCCCAGCTTGGGACCTTAACTATGTTTTGGAAAAACCCACCCTGCCCCCTTTCAAACCAGCTTCTTCTGCAGAGCTAAAATTTCTCTCCTGGAAGACAACATTCCTTCTGGCCATCACTTCAGCCAGAAGAGTCTCCGAGCTGCAAGTGCTCATGGCTGTGGAACCCTTCATCATCTTCTATGCTGACAGGGTATCCCTCAGAACTCATCCATCTTTCATGCCCAAGGTGGTGTCCAGTGTGGCTCTCAACCAATCCATTCATTTGCCCACCTTTTTTCCTAATCCACAGAACAAGGGGGAAAGGATTCTGCACTCTCTAGATGTGCACAGACAGCTCAGATTCTATCTAGACAGGACTAACTCCTTCAGAAAGTCTGATCAATTGCTGGTGGGGGAGAAGGCAAAGCCATCTCCAATCAAACCATTTCCAAATGGATAGCACACTGCATCCATTTCTGCTACAAACAACATGGAACGCCTCCCCCAAGGGGGTCAGGACTCACTCCACAATAGCAGCCTCCACCTCTGCAGCTTTCCTAAGAGGAGTCCCCACCAGGGACATCCTGGAGGCTGCCACCTGGACATCCGTTCACACTTTTACCAAACATTATCACCTGCCTCTCTTCTCCAATTCCAGGGCAGGGTTTGCCTCTGCAGTCTTGCAGGGCATCCTAGCCAGCCCCTAGTTTCTTTGACTGCCTCCACCCTCTTCCTCAGCTTTGGAAATCAACCCAAATGTGATGGCTGCAACAGTGAAACACGAAGAACATAGCACAGTTGTGTACACTTACCATCAATGTAGATGTTCCAGTGTATTCACTGTTGCAGTCCTGGTTTCCCTCCCTCCATTCCCCCTTTCTTCTCTTTCCTTTCTAAGGGACATATTGGTATTTACTTTCTACTGGTGAGGTTCTTCCTCCATAACCTGGCTCCTACTTGAGGGGTCCTGACAGGGTAGGGCAAGAAAAACTGATGTAATGGTGTCAGCTGCCTTACTTTATACTACTGATGACCTGATGTCAGTCCTGAAATGACAGCAGCTGACGCAGAAATACTAAGCCTCTAGTATATGGGCCAGCCGAGGGCTACCCTGGCAGGGATAACCCAAATGTAATGACTGCAACAGTGAATACACTCAAACATCTACATTTATAGTAAGTGTACACAACTGTACTTTCTTCTCTCCCAGAGTAACCTCCAGGGGCTGGATCCACCAAAGGAGAATCCCTGCACATGTGAGATAGTTTGATAGTAAGGTTCATGGGGTTTCTGAGAAGAGACCCCTGTATTGCTAGAGCCCACTGAAGAATATGTATGTGAAAATATGCCATTGAGAGAAGAGTTATGGTTGCTGCCATGGAACCCAAAGCTCATAGAATCAGAGATGTCAGGGGTTTCATAACAGTCAAGTTCTGTCTGATGTGGGATCTCAGATTTGGCACCATGTCTGATGTAAAATTAACGTGAGCCACCATTGTGTCTAGATGTACCCCTATAAAGTCTATGGTTTGAACAGGATCCAGGTGTGTCTTCTGCCAGCATATAGTTATGCCCCGAGTGACAACTAGGTTGAGGAGTAAACCCTGGCCTAAAGGAGAAGATGCCTGGTTGGGGCAGTGAGGAGCCAGTCATCCAGATATGGAAATACCAGATAGGCTTGCAGCCCAAGATGAATTGCAACTACCACTAGACATTTGGTGACCACCCTGAGGACTGTGGTGAGGCCAAATGAAAGTACCTGAAACTTGTAAAGACTGGCTCCCAGCCTGAAACATAGAAAGGACCTGCAGTACCTGTCCATTTTTATATGATAGTACACATCCTTGAGGTCTATGCAGCACATCCAATTGTCCATCTTCTGGAGAGGTAAGATGTATTGAATAGTGACCATCCTGAACTTTATTTCACTGACTTGTTCAGGTAGGCGAGATCCAATATAGGCTGCATGTCCCCTGTTTTTCTGGGTAGTAAAGAATCTGGAGTAAATGCCTGATCCAACCCTACCAGGATGAAACTCTTGGATGTCCCTTTTTTGCAGTAACTTTCTTATTACTTGGGCAGTGTCCTCACTGACCAGATGGAACATCAGGGGGTCAAAATTTCTGTTTGAGGATGTCAGAAAAGGAAATGGAGTATCCTTTGGATATGATCCTTCGCACACATTTGTCATGTGTGATTGCCTCCCAGGCTACTGGGTGTAAGGATAAATGTCAGACTGCTTTCAGGAGAGCAGTCAGGCAACAGTTCAGAACCACTGTAAAAGGCTTGTCCAGGGCAGGTTCCTGCAACCCTTGATTTTACAGACCTTGACCGCATGGGCAGCATTTACCAGTCTGGCTGTATCCCCTCTGCCTTGTGGGTCATCTCCCAGAGTGTCCTGGAAAAGGCCCTATGACTCCCAAAACCACGTTTTCTTATTACCATGCTGGATCCTAGAGAAGGTCTGTCGTGGAGTAGAAAAACAGATCCTGACAGCAGACAGGGTCTTATCATCTTTCTCACTCTGGGTTAAAGGGCGCATTAATGGACTGCTTCAAAGGTTCTGCAAAAAATTGCACAACCTCATCCAGACATGATGGTTAATGGCAATGCCTGAACCAGCCTCCCTAGAGGTATCTTCTACAGTGAGAGATGCGCCTCGTGGATGTATTAGCTAGAGAATGTAGACTGGCCAACCTAGAGGAAACATACTCCTGCTCCTCATTAGGTACAGACTCTAGGACCAAGCTAGAAAGTTCCTTCACCAAGTCCCTTTGTAGCGGGGTAAAATGAGACAAGTAGTTAAATGCCCAAAGAGCAAAAGGTAGATGAGGCATAGACCCTCTTGCCAAATATGTCTAGAGCCCAGGATTCTCTATTCAGGGGTGGACAGAGGAGCTTTTATGACTGAGCTCCTTCTTGGTGGCCGCTACCTCAACCAAGTAATCTACCAGAACTCCTTTGGTCCAAAACTGACAGCTGGTTTGCTTAAAATTTTATCTGATTGCTTGGAAATAGGTTCTACTGTATCCAGTTCCTTCCAAGCCCTTGATGACAAGCTGGATCAGCAGGTTGGCTGGAGGAGGCACCCAGGTGGTAGGCTGGCCCCAAAAGCCTCCCACAAAATGAATTCCTCCAGGGAAAGGGTTTGGGAGAACCATCCACCCTTCTGGTGCAGAATTTCAAGGACATCTCCGAAGGAGACCTTGTCAGGTGGAGATTTGGGAGACCTTTCTTTCCCTGAAATTCAGTACCCATGGTAAGGATTTTTGTAGGGGAATCCACGTGCCTCTTTTACGTGGTCTCTTTTGGGGGACCTATTCAGGGGAATGCTCTAGGGAGGTATTGGAATAGGCTTGGGGGTCCACTGAGGGAATGATGTCACGGCTTTCCCGGAGAGGCTGCCCATGTGGTATGGCAGAGGTATCAAGGCACAGTTCCAGAGTGGGGTGGGGGAGGTTCCACTGCAGTAAGTTACAAAGGTCCCCTAGGAACAGAGATAACCCTCTCCACAACCTTTAACACAGAAATCCTAACTATCTGGAGCTGTCTCACTGGGGCTGAAGCCACCAGGGCAGCTACCACCCAGAGAACAGTACTCTCACTGGGGGGGGGGGGGTCTGAGTCGAGCTGTCAAAGGCTGAGGCTACAAGTTGAAGAGAGTGCTTTGCGACCTTTGGAGTCGACCCCCTGGAACAGACTTCAGTGGTATAGCTCCAAGACACACTCAGAACTGAAGCAGCTGGAGCCAAGCAAGTTGGGGAGAATGTCAGAGGCAAAGAAAAAAATCTCTACCGGCTCTGACACCCTAGCACTGTGACCCAATGGAACAGACAACTCTGAAACAAAGAAACAAATCAGAGAAGGAGCTACAGGCTGGAATGGGGAGTGCCTCTTGGAACAAGAAGTGGACAGAGTGGACAGAAGTCCCATCTGGCTGTGTCTCTAGGAGCTGCCTCATGAGCTTATCAAAATCCCTAGAGGACAGGCTTCAGGAAGATTTAGATGAAGCTGAAGAGGAGAGTCAGGTATACCTGAGGGAACATCACTCGGCCCCATAGCCACATAGGAGGAACAGGGCAGAGGAGAGGTCAAGGTGAGATCAGAGCCAAATACATCAGTTCTGAACTTGGATTCCTTCCACAGAGGTTCCAAGGAGAACTGTGCGGGAGACTACCTCCTGGACTTCCAGGAATCATTTGACTTCTTAGCCAGGGGTTGAGCCCCTGATGTGGAAACCTGAGGTGGCAGAAGGTAGAAGCAAGCCCATTAAATGAGTTTGCTTCTCCTATCCACCAGAACCCAGGGGTGAAAAACACTGCATATGTCACAGGGGGTGCCCAAATGGAGAGGCCCGAAACAGTAGACAATGCCTATGGGTGTAATAAGGGAATCTTTCACCCAGAAGTGCAAGTTTTAAAGCCCAGTGGCTTCTGATCAGCCATAAGGGAGAAGGGTGAGGAAGAAAAAAGTTTTATAGCCTAACGGACAGAACCTGACAACTAGAAAGAGAGAGGCAAAGACAGAACAGACAGGAAGTACAAAAAAATAGAAAAACTCACCCAAAAAAATGCTAATGAGAAGCTCAAGTGGAACTTGTTAACACCAAGCGTGGCAAACGAGATCTGAGGTAACATGGGGGAGCAGAGTATTATGAGTAGGTAGGAGGAGCTCAAGTTTGGAATCTCCAGCTGTAAGAAGGCAGCCTGCTGGTTCTGAGTGCTGGAACAGAGTTCTTCAGGTTAATGGAATGAAGTGGACATCAGACAGAATGTTTGTACAGACACTAAGATTGATTAGGAATGTTTGCATGGATAAGGGGCTGAAAGTAGATTTGGGCTTCAAGTACAACAGTAGAGGGTTATCTGGGTATGGGTCTTTTAGAGTTTGAAGGATATGTAAGATGCAGGTATGCTAATGGAAGCAGGGAGGGAATTCCAGGCTTTGGGGACAGAGTAGGAGTAAAGGGAGTCTCCTACTGATTTGTTTGGTCTATATATAGTAAGTTGTTTTTGGTCATTTGATCTCAGAGGGTGAGTGGAAAAGTATTTTTGCAGAGTTGCATTTAGAGCAGTACACATGTCAGAATAGTTAATGATCTTATATGCAGTGATATTACAAGATGTATCTAATGTTTGCAACTGAAAACAGGAACAAATAAGCACTTTAAACATTACCACTTATGACAGGCAATTGTACATTTATACCATACCGACATTCAGTTGCAATTAAAATCATACAATCTTCTATAAAACAAGTCCTTGGGAATTGATTACATAGCTCATTCAATTCTTGCCTTACCTTAAGCATCATTCCTCTTCTAAAGCACTGCACATTGTTCCAACAATTACCATTCTTAAATTTGCTCATACCCTACTCCAAAGATCCCACTTCCATTTCTTTTAGCTCAATTACTATATTCACTTCTAGCACAGTTGGTTTAGAGAATTCCATTGTCTTGTAATTACTTTTTAGCAGCCTCAGAATTAACTCTGCAAGTCCTTAATATGTCAAGGCAATTCCATTTCTGTATAACAGCTCAAAAAATAATTTCCTTAGGTTACACCAATTTGCTCACCCAATATTTCTGATGGAGTAGTCTGCAGTTAATTTTTAAAGTCTGCCAACTCATTACACTAAAAAGAATATATACAAGTTCCCAACTACCTCTACCTCACACCTCCAACATTTGCCATCTACCTGACAATCTTTGGAGTCTGCATGGGATATAAAAACATCTATGCAAACACAATGCAAAAACCCTAAATATAGATTGTGCATATTTGGGAGCCATACATATATTCTGTTATTGTTTCTTTGTGAATCTCTTATCCGATCTCTTCCCAATCCTTTCTACACTCTGATTCCTATAGTTACACAATATTTTAAATGCCCTACTCAGTTACCCTTTTAACAGCAGCTTCTGTTTTAGATTCTACCCAAAACTCTACCAATGTTGGTCTTTCACTTAAGAGACCCCATTTCCTTTTTCTTTGCCTAAAGTCAGACAGCAATCCTTAACAGGGAAGGCAATTTCTGGCCTGCAGTCCAAGGGTCTTCTTGGCCTCTTCCCATTCCATTACCTTTCCCTCTATTTGTTCCAAATACCTTGGTTACTTCACCAGTTTATTTCTGTAAATTCCAGCCCCCGCTTGCCTAGTTGCTGTATCCCTAAATGCAGTCATCCCAATGGGCAGAATCTCTCTCCATTCCCATGTTGCCTTAGTTCTTACAATTCATTCTGCTACGCTAATATTCTGTATGATTACAGTTATTCATAAGGATCTGCATCCAAAATCTCAGTCTCCATATTTGAGCTTATCCAGTTTTATCATCCCTTTCCAATCTGAATTATAGCTTTCTGCTTGTACTATGTATAGAAGCCCTAACTATGTAGTTTTGTAGTACCCTTTCAAATCAGATAATCCTTGTCCTATTGAAAGGATCAACTTATTCCACTTCACTCTTGCACAGTTCCTCTCAAACATAAAATTCTTCGACTGTTAATTGCTATCCACAACTTCTGGTCGATATATGCCTGACCCATATGTAAAACACAAGGTCTAACCATTTGCACTGCTTGTACCCTACTATCCATATCTACAAAAAACAGTTTCCAGTTTCTCAGTTTTCGTATCAGTCTCTTCCCACATATCCTTAGTGGCCATAACAGAATCCTTTATAACCCATGCTCTTAAGAACTTAATTTCACCATGTCCATATAATTATGGGTATTGCTGAACCAGTTTTGCCTTTGTTCCATCTTCATTAAATTTCAACTCTCAAAAATACTTAAAACCAGAAAGTACATTTCAGTGTTGAGTTTAATCAGGTACAAAATCATATCTGCAAATAAACCAACTTTTCTTGATTACCCTACCAGTTATAGGCTTGAATTTAAATATTTTCTTTGACAATGGTTCCAAATACAATGCAAACAAAGGGGAAACATCGCTGCCTGGTTTATGTTCAAAAGACTCCAACCCACTAATTTTTGTCTCCAATTTCTCATCCTCCTAACACTAACACTGTCTAGGAATGCAAATGTTTCCATTGCTCTACTCAAAATCCCAGCTTACTCCGAATGCTTTCTCTGCATCAAGACCCAACAGTGGTGTTTTACATTCTGCATCCTTCTGGATTATTAGTCTGTTAAGGTTGTCAAAATTGATAGATATGGATCAGTGTAACTTTGTGGAGGGGAAGTAAATATTTAACACCTTTGCAATTTTTGCCCACAAGACACTATTCATGTTTTAGAATCAAAATGGGTATAAGCTAGATTGGATGGGTCCTTACCATCTTTAGATACTCCCTGCAACATCTTCCTGCAAGGATGTTGATGCTTCTTTTGCAATACCATTAAAGGAAACCTTCCAGATCTTTCACTTTCTTCTCTCCTAGCTTCCAAACTTCCACAGGAATATCATTTATTCCTGGAGACTTATGGATAAAAATTGGGATGTATAACCCCATCTCCCCTATCCTAACAGGGAACTGAGCCTCATCTACCTCTGGTCTTACAATATTTAATTCTTCCATAATCATTTCCATTTGAACTTTATTTTCAAATTTCTCTGCTTATACAGACTTTCATAAAGTTTCCAAAATATTTTTTAATCTCTACAGCAGATCTGGTTATTTCCCTTGCTATAGGCTCCCTACCTTTGTCACAACTCTTTCTACATTATTGCTTGAGCCATTCTAAAAGCTTTTGTGCTCTGGAGTTGCCAACATCAATCTTTCTCAACTCATGCATTTTATACAGAGTCCCTCATTTTCTTTTGCACTCTGCTGTTGCACGCCCTCTTGTTCTGTGACAGTCTCTCATTCTGCAATACTTGTAACCAGAATTAGAGGGACTGAAAGGTTAGTCTTGACCATTAAACAAAAATAAAGTCCAAGGCTGTAGGTAGCACCCCACTGATTTGACCATCTATTTCCACCCCATTAACCACTTTCATTTTATCCCACTCCCTAGATTTCTGAAGAAATTTCCATCTTCCAATAACTCCCAAATATCAACTACCCATTCCTTAAATTCCCCTCCATTTAACAGATAGGTGGGGTAGCACCACTTCTCATTTTTATTTTACTACCCTGCATTTACTGTCACGCAATCTAAAATAGTTAGTGGATGTGTGTAACCTTTCAAGTAAATGTACAGGTTCCTGTGAACATTTGTCTAACCTAGCTCACTTTTTGTACCTTGGAGAATATACAAACCGAGCTTCTACCGAGTTCACATCTTCTATACAAGTATTACCTGCTGAAAGCAGACTTCAGAATGTTCTTAAAATCCATTGTAGCAGTTTTAGGTGGAATATAAATACATGCCAGCATAATCTTCCCTTGGCAGTAGCCCCTTACTACTACAATTTACCAATATATTTTTCCTCTCCTATCACGATTGGAGCTCCTCTAGCTATTAATAGAAGTACTCCTTTTGCCTTTGTCCCAGATATTCCGCTGAATAACTCTCCCGAAATCCTCTTTCCAAATGTGTTTCCTGTAGCAATGTTTATGCTCTGCATTTCTTAATATAACTCACTATTTGTATATACCCGTGAGACCATTCAACTTTAAATATAGAAAGTGTTGCCATTGTGATAACTTATTTTCACCTGTCATTACAGCTTTACTGTCTAGCTTCAGCTTTTGTGCTGAATGCATAAATATTTGCTAGGTTAATTTTTAGTACGTCATATCCATTTGAACCTGCGCCACATGTTGCCACTTTGTGTTAATAAAACCCCTCAAAACACACATCCGCCGAACCTGTTAACGTAAAACAAAAGTATGTGAATCTTCAAATTACCAAGTTTAACCCTCCTAACAGAAGAGTTACCACAGATTGACAGCTACACTTGCAGGTTTTAACTAACCTATAATAGAAGTTATGTACTTGCCATAACTTGATATCTGTTGTCAAGTTTCATTATGCATCACGAATGAGTCTTCGGATCAGTCTTCTGATCCAACTCTGCCATTTTCTCCAGACATACGATCAGAGCCTCAAACTCCTCCCTATCACACGATGCCTCACTCCCTCTTTAAACTCTCTGAGTTTTCTACCCCTTCCTCCAGATTATCTGAAAGGCAGTAGAAACAAAGACTTACTGGAGTCCAACTAGGAACTAGAGGGTTCCAAAATCCTGTAGATCACTCTCAGCTGTAAAAAAGGGGAAAGAGGGTGCAATGTGATGCATAATGAAATTAGACACAGATACCAGGTTGTGGTAAGTACATAACTTCTAATCTGATGTTCATTATGCATCACAAATGGGTCACAGTTTCCAGCTACATAAGCCCTGGGAGGACCTCAAGAATATGCCCGAGCACCGAACCAAAGGATGCTCTGTTCCTGGAACTAGTGTCCAACTTGTAGTGAGATACAAACATATGAGCCATGGACCAAGTAGCTGCAGCACAGATTTCACCAACCGGAGTTCTAGCAGAAAAAGCTGAAGAGGTCAACATTAATCTGGTGGAGTGGGATCTAACTGGATGAGAAAGTTGCTTGCTTCGCTGAGAATAAACTGTAGAAATATACTCTGTAATCCATGTGACCTTAGAGACAACCTGGCCCAACCTGTTTGGTGAAATGGCAATGATCAACTGCTCAGATTTTCTGTGAGGTCTAGTTCTATGCAAGTAGAAATGTAACTGTCTGAGCATCCAAGGAATGTAACATGTATTCACCTTTATTGAAGTAATTGGGAAAAATATGGGCAAGTGCATGGTCTGGTTAATGTTAGTCTGAGATGCGATCTTTTGTATGAAAGAATTTGTTCTAAGACAGGCTATCTTTGACGGTTATGCACAATGAGAAGGCATCTTGTAATTCTGATAGTCTTCTAGCTGATGTAATAGACACAAGGAAAACAGTCTTCCACAACATACTTTAAGTCACAAGAACTAGCAGGTTCAAAGGGTTTCTGGGTGAGGTCTTGGAGTACCAATGTGAGATCCCAAAGAGGAAGATCTTTGGAGGCCTAAGATGAAAATCTCCTTTAGAAAGAAGTGACAGTTTCAATGAGGAAAGGATAGATGAAAAGTCAACTCCCTTCTCCATGTGGAAATTAGAGAGCCACAAGTTGCACCTTTATGGTAGAAAAACTAGCTCCATTGTGGAAAAGCAATCTTAGAAATGAAAGGACATCCAAGACTGAAGCTGAAAAGGGGTTGATATTCCTTTGTGAAGCCCAGATGGAAAATCTCTTCCATTTCTTGAAGGAAGACTTTTGAGAGGCAACAATAATTTCAGACAGGGGAAGGAAGCCTGGGCTTTAGCAAAATCAATGGAAGTAGAAAAAACAAACTGTTAGAGGGATTGGAGATTGGGAATCTGTTCTGATGGATGGGAAATCAGATCCTGTCTGGGATCCAGTATCCATGGAGGATATTTGCTGTGAGACCACAAGAGGAACAATACCTGACTAGGCCAGTGAGGGGCAATGAGGATTAGATTGGTCTTCAACCTGCTGGCTTTCTGTAGAACTTTGGGTATCAGGGGAATCTGAGAAGCATAAAGGAGACATGGTGGCCAATCATGGAGTCTAGCATCCCTGAGTAACTCCCCCACAGGGGGATGAGAACAAAGTATTTGCTGCACTTGTTTAGGGGGAGAGGCAAATAGATTGCAGCAAGGTTGGCCCCAATGGCTGAAAATCTTAACCATCTGGTTTAAGGACCACTCATGAGGACTTTATATCAAACTGTCCGCCAGAACATTGGATTATCCAAGGATGTGCATTGCAATGAGCAATTGCCATTCCCAAACCCTCATGACCCCTCTGCAGAGTGGGTAAGAACAGTATCCTCCTCTCCCCCAACTTGGAATCTACCATACCCCAGACATTCTCATGATTGCAATTTCCCCAGAGGAAGGCAGTCGTGAAAGCTTGCTACACGAGAAGAACCACCCTCATAATCCAAGATGTTTATGTGCAGTTTGGTCTCTGTGGGGGGACCATGTGCCTTGGCCCATCTTTCTCTGAAAGAGACATCTGTGGTCACTGTGGCTGAAAGGGGAGAATGAAGGGTCTGCCGAGATGAAGATAGTCTAATCACCCACCATTAAAGGTGATACCTGGAAATCTGAGCAAGCCTGACCAGGGTTGATAATGGGTGACATCAAATAGACCACTGTACTGCCACAGTCCACTGAAGAACTTGCATGAAAAACATGGCCAAGGGCACTAGAAGAATGGTAGTCAACATGGAACCTAAGGCCATGAGGACCAACCAAGCTGGAGGAGATGGGGTGTCTAGTAGGCACTGAACCTGTTGCTTCAGGGATCTTCGCTGTAGAGGTAGGGCTGCAACTTGAGTGACCATGTTCAATTGTGTCCCACTGAATTTTATGTCCTGTACTGGGATCATCTTGGATTTGCCATGTTCACCATGATTCCCAGGCAGTGGAACAGGCGCAGCATCACCTGAATTGCCTGGAGTAGTTGATGCCTTGTAGGTGCTGTTAGGATCCAATCATCCAGGTAGGGAAATACCTGGAATCTTGCAGATGGAGGTGTGCTGCAACTACTGCCATGCTTTTGGTGAACACCCAGGGGCACTGGTGAGACCAAAGGGCAGCGCTCTGAACTGGTAATGATCAGTCCCCAGCCAGAAGTGTAGATATGTCCTGGAGCACCTGTCTATTTTGATATGCTAGTGTGTTCTGGAGGTCTACAGAGCACAGCCATCCTTGTGCAGGAGTGGCAGAATGGACTACCATAACCGTGCAGAACTTCACCTTCTTGACAAAGATTCAGACTGCTCAGATCCAGGATAGGTCAGAGGTGTCTGGTCTTTGGCACCAAAAAGTGCAAGTAAGTTCTACATCCTAGTTGTTCAGTTGAGACCCATTGGATGACCCTTGTCTAGAAGTTTTTGTACTTCTAGAAGGTCACTCTCCCACTGACTGGGTGGCACATCAGGGAGATGCTCAACCCAGGGAGGAGGAAGGGAAAAGGGAATATAGTAACCTCTGGAAATTATGTTTTAACACCCAGGTGTCATTTATGTCTGTCCAGGCTTCTGGGTGTAAGATAATCTGCCCCGACTGCCACCAGAGCAAGACAGTCAGGCAGCATTTCAGGAGAGCTGAAAGGGCCTGTCAGAGAAGGGTTCCCTGAAGCCCTGGTTCTGTGGACCCCCTCTCCTTCTGGGGCAGCATCTACCATTGAATCCTTTCCCTCTGGTGGACTATTCTTGTAAATCAGGAAAAGGCCCTTAGTTGCAGAACCACATCTTCCAACTCTGTTGGTTCCTGGAAAATGTCTGTTGGAGGGAGAAGAAAATTTGATCCCTATGGCAGATAAGGGATTGCCCTCCTGTTTGCTGCAGGCAAGTGTCCTCTTAACTGATGGTCTGAATAAGGAGGAACTGTCAAAGGGGGCATTAATAAATGCCTTGAAGGGGTCCACAAGCCTGCACAGTTTCATCCAGGCATGTCTCATAAGGGCTATGCCTGAACCAGCTGTTTGAGAGGTTCCCTCGATGATGTGAGAGATTAGTGTTCAGCTGGGTGGAAACCTTTTTTGAAATTTTCCTCTGACAGCGACTGTATTAAAGATGTTGACATTTCCTTTACCAGGTCTCTCTGGAGGTGTGTGAAGGGTGCCAGGTAATTCAATGCTCAGCGAAAGAGTGGCTGAGGCATACACCCACTTCCCATGTCTGTCCAAGGAATGAAACTTTGTTGGGGGGAGGAACAGTAGAGCTCTGTTCAGCAAGATTTTTTGGTGGCTGCCAACATCACAATGGCTTTATTGGAACACCTTTACTCCAGAAGGGATGATGCTGAGGAGTACTAATCAGTGTGCTGGATTGATTCCATGGTGTCAGGCTCCTTTCAAGCATGGCGGTCGATGAGGTCAATAAGTTGGTCTGCCAGTGGGCCTACCCAGGATGTATATGGTCCTGTCCTAAATGCCTCCAGGAACACTGACTTCAAGCACAGGTGTTGGGAAGACCACCCACCCTTTTGTTTCAGGATTTCTAAGATATCTCAAAGGAGATAGCTGGTGGAGATCAGGGGACCCTTCCCCTTCAAAATTGTGTCCTTTGTCAGAGACTCCAAGGGGGAGTTTGTGCTTCCTCTTGCATGGATGCTTCTGGAGGACCACCTCTGCAGGATACTTGGGGGAGGACTCTAACACAAGGGAACCCCTTGCTGAGGAGTAGGCTGGAGGGTCTCCAAGAGGGGGCTGACCATGGATTGGATGTGAGCAAAGCTTTGATCCACATAGGATTGGGTAGAGCTTGACAGAGGGACAGTCTCATGGCACTGAGAAAGCCCTCTGTCACCTGGAATACCAAGGATGCCAGGAGAACCTGCCCCCCCCCCACCCCAGAGGCAGAAACCCCTAAGGAAGACAGACAAGGCCATCTTGGATTGGACATCACCTGAAGGCACTGGACCAGAGCTGTCAGGGTCCCCCAACAGAAGGAATAGTTCTAAGGTCAGAGGAAACACTAACCCCAAGGACCCAGCACAGACCCCTCAGATCCAGGGCCCACTCTGCTCTGACAGAATTGGAGCTGGGCTGGTCTGGGACACTGTCAGAACCAGGGAAAGATATCCCACAATCTGATTCTGGTCCACTTGGGAATACTAGACACGGCAGCTCCGAAGCAGAGGATTAGATCTGAGGAGGTTGTTACAACATCAGGGTCAGAGTTCTCATGTGTCCATTGTGGGTCAGAGAAGGCAAAATCTCCAGATGGATCTGGGCTTAAAGAAAAATCATCTTATCCATAGAGTGGGAGAGCCAGGAGGATGGAGAAGATGGGGAAGAATGAGTCGACCAAACCAGTGACATGCTTGGCTGGGCGGTCCAAATCAGTGAAAGGAACTTGCTCCTGTGCAGAGTAAGACTGATCTACAATCCAGGTGGGTGTGACCCAAAGTCTGCTCTGGAGATGAAAAGCTGTGGATCCTTATGATTTCTGACCACTCTGAGTAGATGCTCAGACCCAAGGTCAGGAGATCCAGCACAGTGGGAGGTTTGGTCGGCACCAACTCTCCTGGATCCAAGGGGAGTGTCTGATCTGGAGAGAAGCAAGGGCAGAAGAAACACAAGAAACCAGTATAAACATTAATTTGAAGCTAGACAGCAAGGAAAGAAACAGCAAACTGTGGAAACTCTGATGCAGTCAATGTTGAAGAGTGATAGGCCAGTGAGTTCCCATATGACAGAACAACAGAAGACACAGGATGAAATTGAAGAGAATGTGCCACAGGAAGATGCTATACAACTTTCTATAGAATGCCCACAGGAAATGGAAAACAAGGGATGCACCCTTAGTATAGAAGAAAAGGAGTTAAGAGAAGAGTTGCTTGATTTAATAGACAAAGATAGATATATCAAGATCAATGAGAGAAATATACTGCAGAAGGTTAATAAAACCCTAAAAGTCAGAAGGTTGATAAAACAAATGAACACAGTAATTACCACTGTCCATAGAGACCCATGCGATATAACAGAAGTAAACAGAATATATTACTGTGCTGCTAAATTAATAACTGATAAAGTTCTACCACAGGAACATAGGGTAGCGAGGGAAAAGAGGGTGCAACAGCGAATACCATCATGGAAATATCAAATAGAGAAAACTATAAAGCAGCTAAGACAAGAAGTATCATTGTTAAAAGATTATAGAAGAGGGAACAGATCAATGAAAATATTAAGAAAGATAGATGTGATAAAAGCAATGCATGATATTAGAACAGACCAGGATCTATTATGCACTATTGGAGATAACAAACTAAAAATTACAAAACAGGCAGAAAGACTTAGAAGATATGAAGATAAATATAAGGGAAAAACACAAAACAAACAAATTATTGATGACTCAAAAAGTTTTATAGAGAACTGGGAAATAAGGTAAAAGGAATAGATAGACCGCCAAAAAAAGAGGAAGTAGATACATTTTGGAGAAGTATCTATGAAGATCCTGTGGAACATAACAAAGATGCTAAATGGATAGAAGAAGTAAAAGAGAGAATAAGAAGTTTAAAGGTGCAGGATATGAAATGGGAAGAAATAACAACTAGAGAGATTGAAATAAAGTTGAGAAAAGGCTCTAACTGGAAAACCCCAGGCCCAGATGCAGTACCTAACTTTTGGCTTAAAGTATTAACTTCTTTGCACGATGATTTAGCCATGAGTAAGAAATATTTATATATGCACCCCGAGCACACACCGCACTGTTTAACAACAGGAAAAACAATGCTCTTACTTAAGAGTGAACCTGCAAGCTACCCTAAAAATTATAGACCGATAACGTGTCTTCCGACAACATACAAACTATACACGGGAATTGACGCCGACAGAGTTTATAGTCATTTAGAAGAAAACTCAGTTATGGCAGTAGAACAAAAGGGCAATAAAAGAAAGTCATATGGAACAAAGGACCATTTGTTGTTAAACAAAGGTATAGTGGAGGATTGTAAGAAGAGAAAGAACCTAAGTATGGCATGGATTGACTACAAAAAAGCATTTGATATTATCCCACATTCATGGAAAAAAGAGTGCTTAAAAATGTATAAGATACACCCTACACTGATTGATTACATTACAGTAACCATGAAACAGTGGCAGACCACTTTGCAATTAAGCCATGATAAAGGACAGATTATTATCCCAGGGATGAAAATTCAAAAGGGGATATTCCAGGGTGACTCTCTGTCACCCTTGTTATTCTGCCTTGCCATTAACCCATTAAGCTGCTTACTTAACAGCCTAGGCCATGGCTACAATTTGGCTTCTAGAAAACAACAAAGTCTAATGACGTCTCATCTTCTCTTTGTTGATGATTTAAAATTGCATAGCTCATCAGATGAGGAACTGAATGCACAGCTGCAGGTTGTGAAAACTTTTTCAGATGATATCGGAATGTCATTTGGTCTTGATAAATGTGCAAATGCAACCTTTAAAAAAGGAAAATTGCAGCGCCAGGAAAACATCAGTTTGGGACAAGAATATGATATAAAAGAACTTGGGCAAGAGGGGGTGTATAAATACTTGGGAATTGATGAAAGATCAGCAATAAAACATGAACAAATGCAAATAAGGCTTAGTAAGGAGTACTTTAGAAGACTTAAATAAATCCTGAAAACAGCACTGACATCTAGGAACAAGATCCAAGCTATAAATCAGTTTGCTCTTCCTGTCCATACTTATAGTTTTGGAGTGATTGACTGACCCCAAAAAGTGTTGGATAGATTGGATATCAAAACAAGACGGATGCTTCATGCTCACCAAATCATTTATAAAAATCAGTGTATACCAAGATTATATATCCCCCGTTCTGAAGGAGGGATGGGCCTCCTTGAAATTGATTACATGTATAGATCTGCAATCATGGGACTCCACACATATCTACTGACCTCACAAGATCCAAATTTGGTGAAAGTTTTGAAACATGAGGAGAATAAATCTAAGATGACATCTCTGCTTAATTTAGCAGAAGCATGTCGATGTCAAGCAGGAATAGAAATCAAACCAGAAGTGGATAAAAACCAGGCAGCAATTGAATGTGCTAATAAAGAAAAGAAAGAATATAAGGTGAAGGATCAGATGAGAAGGCAAGAAATGTGGAAAAAAACATAAATATAGTTGCAAGTATAAAACAGTTCTGGAAGAGCCTCATGTTGATCAAGAACGAATGCAGGAATGATTAAGGAGAGGTAAATTTACATCAAGAAATGAAACATTAATATTGGCAGCCCAAGATAGTGGGCTGCGTACATGCTGGCTTACTAAGTCCATTGAACATGTGGGAGAAACCGATATATGTAGGTTTTGTGGAACTGAGTTGGAAACAGCTACACACCTTATTGCTGGTTGTAATGCTCTAATGGCCGAGGGACTGTATACTGAAAGGCATAATAATGTGGTGAGAGTGTTACACTGGAGATTGTGCAAACATTATGGTATCGAAGTGGCTGAAAAACATTGGAAACATGAGCCACAGAGAATCATAGAAAATGATGAAGTTTACATCACATGGGATCAGCCAATACCAACAGTCCAAAAAATAGATGCTAGAAAACCAGACATAGTGATCCAAGAAAAGAAGACAAAAGTAACATTGATCATTGAAATTGCCACACGTAGTGACTATAGTGTCTTGCGTACAGAGAGACACAAAGTCATAAAATACCTTGATCTGCAGGCAGAAACGAGAGCCATGTGGAAGAAAGATACCCAGACAGTTCCAACAGTAGTAGGAGCAAATGGTCTTATAAAAAAGGATTTACAATCATATTTAGATATGTTACCAATTCATGTAACACCATAAGAATTGCATAAGGAGTCATTGTTGGGCACATTGAGGGTACAGCGAAGAGCACTTTTGACTAACAACAAAGAGTAAAATAATATTAATTTCATGAATTTTAATCGTACTCTGACTTAGGAATGGGGTCCATTCCCGTCATGGTATTAGAAACCCAAAAGACTTGGAGAAATCAAAAAATGGGAGAGCCAAGAGGATAGAGAAGATGGGGAAGAATGAGTCGACCAAACCAGTGACATGCTTGGCTGGGCGGTCCAAATCAGTGAAAGGAACTTGCTCCTGTGCAGAGTAAGACTGATCTACAATCCAGGTGGGTGTGACCCAAAGTCCGATCTGGAGATGAAGAGCTGTGGATCCTTATGATTTCTGATTGCTCTGAGTAGCTGCTCAGACCCAAGGTCAGGAGATCCAGCACAGTGGGAGGTTTGGTCAGCACCAACTCTCCTGGATCCAAGGGGAGTGTCTGATCTGGAGAGAAGCAAGGGCAGGATGGATCATATGTCTGATCGGAAAGCTTCCTGTACATTTCAGAAGCAGATGGTCCCGGGGAAGTAGAGGGGGCATGCTTCTGAATAGGAATCTGGACTCCTCAGAGGAAGGAAGAAGCCCTCTTAAAATAAGCTCATTCCTCATATCGGTGAGAGCCTGTGGATTGAAGGCCTAGCAGATGTTGCATGGCATCTCCAAGTGCCCCAGACCCAAGCAATAAACACACCTTGTGGGCATCTGACTGGGGAACCTTATGCCAACAACAGGCACACCTCTTAAAGCTAGAGGGTTTTTTTCCAGCTTGTGTGCCATGCTGGAGAAAGTACTCAAGTGCTACTTACACACTCTCCAACTACTCTACCACTAAACTTGCAAAAAAAATTCACCTAAATAGTGGGAAAGCTAAAGGGGAAGGAGCAAAACAGAAAGTCAGGAAAAACCCCAATGGCAGCAAAAACTACAGGAAAACTGTCTAATGGGAGGTGAGGTGATATCTAAAAGTAAGTTAACTATCAAAAGGAAAAAAGTTCCAACTTGCAGGATAATTTACGAGAGATAAAAAATCGCATCTGCCCAGAATGGAGGCAAGCAAGATTTGGGGGTTTAAAGAGGAGTGAGGCATCATGGGAGGGGGTGTTTGAGGCTCATAGGAAGTTACTAGGCTAGTGACCCTGAGGCCCTTAAAAGCCTAGCCAAAATTTAGTCCATGTTCCAAGTCAGCACCCTATGCCACTGTCCAGCAGGGGCACAGGTTGAATCCCAGGGATGTATTTTCTGTTCCCCATCCAGTTATCCAGGTTGTGCTTAAAAAGGCTTAATAAAGTTCTCTGCTTTATGTGGACAGGGGTTCTATTCCACTAAAGGGGGAGTCTCATTGAGACACAAATCTGTCCCGCCAACAAGTCCTATTGATGTCACAGACCAGGTTGAGATAGTGCGTGTGGGTTACTCAAGTGGAGCTTGACTTGCTGATATGCAGCAGTCCTATAAGGACGGGGTCTGAGATTGCTTTGTATGCCAGACAGAGGGTCACCTCTGAGGAGTCTGTAGTAGACTGATTACAGGGACAGGCTTTTAGCCTGTCCCTGGATTCTCTGGGTGAGGAACCTCTGTGGTCTCTCCAACTGTTGCATGCACTTTGTGAGGTACATGTCGAAAGGGGCATTGTACTCAATGGGTTTTGTAAGGGATCATATTGGATGTCTGGAGGAAATGGCAGAGTTAGATCCAAGGACAGATCCGAAGACCCATTTGTGATGCATAATGAAACTGACATTAGATTGAAGGTAATCTATGCTAAGAAGCATGGTACAGCCTGTGCTTCTACTTACATTTACATCAAGTTCTGTCTTATCTTTAGTTCTCTCCCAGATTTAGAAAACTGGAATGCTTTCAAAAAACAGTAGCTTTTAGCCACTGAAGGAAAAAAGTTTATTGCCCTCATCAGAATGTCTCCATTGAAACAGTTCAGCTACACAGTTCAGATTGCATTATGAACATTTGCTGAATAGCCTTCATTACATTTCAGTATTGTTTTGTTTACTTGCTTCTACTTAAACTTGCTGTTAGATCAAGATAAGGGCCTTAATTCAGCCATATAAGAGAAAGCATCAATTTTACTTCCAGCATGCTCTGTACACTTAGAACCCATGTCTCACCTCAACAACCTAAGATCATGGCCCATTACCTTAAATGTCTTTTACACTACAGTACTTACATTTCTTAAAGCTAGACAAGGAAGAGAAAAAGGACAGTCATTTTAGTATCCCTATAACAGAAAATGTGTTATACAACATGCAGTGTGTGACTGGTTTTATAAAAACTTTGCTCAACAAAAGCGTACCAATCACAGCTTTCCTTCTCACTGTTCTTCCAAACATGACATGTAGGACATATGCTTTTGAGTCCCTTACAAGTCAAAAAAAGGCCAGTATTTCTATATTTAGTTCAGCCATATTTCACAAATATGGCTCATAGGATCATAGGTTACTAGGCTAATGGCCCTAGGGCCATTAGAAGCCTAGCCAAGTACAATCCATGTTCAAGCATATCAAAGTATTAAGTGAAACTAAGTCAGCTACCACCCCTGTCCAAGATGAACACAGTGAAACTCCCAGAGTGAATCTGCAGTTTCCACATCTAATCATAGGGTCAGTGAGGGGCTCTGCTTCACCTGAATTGGAAGCTTGTTCTAGAAGAGAGGTAACCTCTGAGACATGTCTCTCCAAGGCAGAGCTCACCTCTGAGTAGTTTAACAGAGTATAGTGATAGTAATTTCAGCCTCAACATATGACTGATGCTGAAGACCCTGAATTTTATCTAAAACCTTTGAGGCCTTTCCAGTTGCTCCAGGTACATGGTAAGGTACATACCAAAGGTAGCACTGTACTCCATTATTAGCTTGATGAGCAAGTGCATGGGGGTTAACCTCACTCTGGATGCAATGCCCTTATGAGCTTGGCGATGTAGAAAATCTTGCTTACCACTATGGAGACAGTGTCAAAGGAAAGACTGCAGTCAAGCTGTACCCCCAAATCTCTCAACAATGATTGCATGCTAAGGGTGTCAATGTGGTGATCTTCAGGGATGTCACCCTTGCCAAAGGGGATGATAATGTATTTTGCATTGAGTTTTAGCCCATGACTTTGGCACCGCTCTTGTCTCTGCAAGTCCCTCTTGTAGGATGCTAACATCATTTGGGGACCAACTGCACTCAGTTTGCAATCAAACTTTCAGCCATAGGCCTTTTGTTTTAGCCTGTACATCAGAGAAGTAGATGTCAAACAATAGGGGCTCCTGCACCAATCTCTGTGGAATACCACTGGTTACATATCTGCTGGTGGAGGTAGTCACCAATTTTGACTGTATGCATTTTATTGGCAAGTCAGTTTGCATCCCCCTTTCAATATATAGGTTAGTCTCCAGCTGAGTGAAGTTTATCAGTGATGCTCAACTGGGGAAATAGTGTCAGAGGCCTTGACCAGGTGCAGGTAGGATGTATGAACAGATTTGCCTATGTCCAGGGCTTTGGTGACCATCTCAAAGTCCACCAAGTTCATGAGGTGGAATCTCCCCTTTAATGAAACCAAACTGGGTCAGGTCAAGCATTTGGACGTCTCCTATATTTTTAAGGTCCATTGTTCTTTCCATAGCCTTGCAGATTAGGCTGGTCAGACTTATGGTTCTATAGTTCCCAGGGTCTGTGGAGGTGCCTCCTTTATGTAATGGTATGATGGTTGCCATTTTCCATTCAGCAGGTACAAAACCAGTGCTTAGACTGGTTAAAGTACCCAGTGGTGCCACTAGTTCCTGTTTTAATTCATTTAGAATGTAGCCTGGGATATCAGGTCCCACACAGGCTTGTCTTTGGCTTTGGAGAGATCATTTACAAACTGCACCTTGGAGATACTAGGTGGAGGGTAGGTACTAGGCATGCTTTGGGGGATATGTGGTGGGGCAGGGGAGAGAAGTTTCACTGAAACTGTTAGCAAGCAGGTTGGCCATTTCTGTGGGTTCAGTATATGTGGCGCCATTAACCAGTTATGTGCAGATCTGGGTTTTCCTTTAAAGCTTCTCATGTGACAAGAGGCTTTATGGTTAATCCTTAGCAAAGGACAATTTAGATTCACAGTTAGCTTTAGAATGCCTTGCAAGATCTTTTACTGGTTTGTTTAAGCTACGGAGAGTATGCTTCCAATTCAGAAACCATTTCTTCCTGCTCTTGGACAGCAATCTTTTATTGTATAATCTGTTAATGGCAGATGTCCACCAGGCAGGCTTATTCTTTGAGGATCTTGTTTTCATCATATCAGATATAGCAGAGTCAATACATTTGTATAGATGCTTATACAAGGCATTGTGTAAAATCCCAGTATAGGTGTCCATGCTACTGGAGAGGACAGAGGCTATGAAGGTAACACTGCCATCATGTATTAGGTTGTAAATGGCTTTGGAGAATTTTTTTTGGTCTAGTTGTTGTGAATGGTGGGTCAGATGTTATTGTTTCTAAGAACGATTTATGATCAGGTCTCACTAGGAAGTGCTACACACATGGGGTTGGTACAATGATCACCCATGTTAGTGAGCACCAAATCCAAAATTTTGGGGCTGCCTGGGCTCCTTGTGGGGGGCGTCAACCAACTAGTCCAGGGCACTTCAGCTGATTAGTCCAAGGACCTTTGGGCAAGTGTATTAGCACTCTAATTTATCCAAACTATGTATGGGTAGTAAAAGTCACCTAAAACCAGGGTGTTTGGCTGTATCTTGAGTAATTCAAGTACATCAAGTATGCAATGTGGGTATCCTGGCTCATGGAGAGGGTCCTATAACTGGCAATAACTTGGAAAGGGGTCTTACCTACAGTCAATTGGACCTAGATTGGTTCAAGGGAATAGTTTAACCAATGTAGAGGTTATTTATCTGATGAATATTTACACTCCATCTCCTTTACTTCTCGCACTTTGTGGTCTGAATGTGCAGAAAGCATTATAACCTGGTATGGTTAGGGTGCTTTCTGCAGCTTTAAACCAAGTCTAACTGCACAGATTTCAGCATCTAAGGTGAAGGTTGCTTCCAGTGAGTGCAGTTTTAGATTTAGACATCTAGCTTTTGGCAGAATAACCCTGGAGTTGCTTTTTTTTTATATCAGGAATTTTGTTGTGACATTGTCTAAAAGTCACTATGAGGAGGCAAGAGCCTTAGCCAGTAACTGAAATCCCAGAGGTGACAGATGAAGACCATCTCTGGCAAAGCAGCATGGTCCATCTACCATGTCATCCCAAACTAACAGGTACTGGATTCCCACAGAATGTCACCAGAAACTAAGCCAATTGTTGAAGTTAATCATTTTCTGTTTATATTGTGGTGTCATCTTAGATGAAGGTAGTAAGGTGCTCAAGGCTTGGGACATACCTGCCTGGGACGCAATCATACAGCTCAGTGTGTGTGATCTGGTAGATCCCGGAACCCGACAGACAGCTGACCATAACATTGCCCAGCCTTGTGAGTGGGACATCTGTGTCACTAGAGTTGCCTATGACCAAAAAAATGTGGTCTATATCCACTTTGTCTTAGGGGCTTGTTTGAGACTTGTGGTTGTGTGTATCGAGTGCTGTAGGTACTGTATTAGGTTCAACATGTTTGTGTTACAAAGGTCTCTGGTGTTTAGGTAAATTTCTGGCGATTACCTCTGCATATGATGGTTTGTGTGTTGAGAGGGCTTGTGCAGGTGTGGTATGTGGGCCAACAACCTGTTTAGTATCACTGTGAACTAGAGCAAGGATTCCAAATTTAGTGTATATGCATCTCAAATTAAGAGAGTGGTTTAGGAGTAGTGGGTTGTCTGTACATGAGGCAATTGCTACACTGCCTCAGGATACCCATATCAGGCTGGCAAAAGAAACCGAGAACAGACAATTTGTAATACTAGGTGTAAATTTGCTGACTTTAATAAGGATGTGGTTTAATTGGGGTCTTAATGCAGTGTCTATACTATTGGGGCTGTCAAGGGGTACGAGACCATTAGGGATTAGGAAATTTCAGTTACAGTGGCAAATGCTGTAGAAGGCCCAGCCGAGGTGGTCTGAGCAACTAAGCGCAATTTAAGTGAGTTCTCAGCTAGAGTACAAACAAGTTCCAAGGGAAAATCTACTTTAACTTTTGCGTCTATAACCGCCATTGGTTACCTCCACTGAGCGGTGATGCGCTACACACAGATGCTTTGGATTCCTCAGATGAACATAGTAAACCAGAGGCTGGTCGCCAAACTGTGGAGCGGTGTTAAAACAGGTGCAAATGCAGGGCTTATGTAGCAACTGTGGGAACTCTTTTTTTTTTTAAGGGTAATAAGCTGGCCAATGGAAGTGCTCAATACTGAGCCTTATTCCAACAATCTCCAACTCAGCTGGGTCCTTTGCTACAGTCATGCCACAAGGGTGCAGGGGGCCCTCTTAATGTAAGATGGCTGGTTTAAGTGCTCAGATAATGCCAAACAGTCTAGATTTAGACAATCTAAATCTAGCCTACAGTACAAAATAGACAAGTACTAGAAAACAATGCAGGAAAACAGTCTTGAACAGCACACAGTTGAAACAGAAAACAGCTAAATGTAGGCAGCAATTTAATAGTTTAAAACTGCAGTACACTAAATACTTATTTTTCTGTACATTTCAAAAGAATGCCATGGATTTCATTTGGATTCACTCCAGAGATGAGCACACCAATCCTACAAGCAGCTCCTGTAAAATGAGCTGATTTACTCAAGTTTCCAAGTTTCTGTTTTTTTTCCCATTTATCTCCATCTCCCAACTCTAGTCTCTGGTTCATTTCCAATGTACTTTTAAGTCAATTCCTGTGCTTCCGACACAAGCATTTTCCTTTTGGAACACTGGAAAAGAATTCACTAGAATAGTCTGAGCTTTATTATCAGAATAAGCAGCAAAGTCCCCTTCTGTCTGACACAAAATTGGACAAACTTGTGTTGCATCCTTAGCATGCCATCCTGAAAATTCTGAAGATAGCCGGATACAGCAGCTTGAATCTATCATCTGCCACGCTACCATTTCCTGGTGGAAATGTACTCTTACGCCTGGTGTAGCAAGTAATCTTCTACAGTCTGACTTGCTACAGTGTCAGAATTAACTTTCTGCTATAGGATTACATCTTTAAGGGTCTTGGCTGCTCTTTCATGGCCAGGTTTAGAGCATACGTAATGTGCATTTTCAATTAACACCTCCTACTGTGGAATACTAGCCCAGTTGCTTGTGTTTTCAAACAATCTGTTCCTTCAGTTTCTCTGGTACAGAAGAAAGGGTTTTTTTCATACATGCTCCATCCTCTTTTAGAACATTTCTTTTTGAACACTAATTCTCAGCAAGCTTTTTCCTCCTTTTGACCTCTAATTTTTTGCAGTCATAGATTCGTTTAAATCTGTTTAAAGCCTCTTCCAGTCTTTCCAGCTTTATCCAAGGTGATACAAATTTAGAGTTTCATTTGGACCACTGAAGCCCTATTTTGAAGAAAAGCTACAGGATTCTTTACAACCAGTGTTCCCCACCTTTTCTGGTAGTTTTTGGGTTCTCAGTTTCTTCTTTTCTGGCATCCAGACTGTGCACTAGCAAGCAAATGAAAAGAAATTCCCTGGCTTTCTTTCAAGTTTTTTTACACCTGGAGATGAAAATGAAACAGCTATTCAGTGTGTATGTATCTTGGAACTCTAGCACCGTTCTTTTAGTCATTGAGATGAATTTTGTTAAACATTTTTTGAACTAGGCCCATTTTGAATACCAGCCAAAAACCAAACCCAAGCAACAATGTTTCAGTAATTGTAGCTAGAGTACTACACCACCAGCAGGCTTAATGAGGGAATTAAAATCTCTACAGATTCTAGTACCATAAGAATTAATGCTTACAGCAGTTTCCTGGGATCACTGCAGCATGGCAAAGAAACAATTAAAAGGGGACTTGGGCACTCCTAATACTTGGCAGCATTACTCCTGTTTAGGATGAATCTAGTTCCAGACCATGTTAGAAGGTATGAGGACCACAACTAATGTCTGCATCTGCCATGTACATTAGTGCAGCATACAAAATGCTGCAAGCTTTTCAGAAGTTCACCATGTAATTACTGACAAGTCCCATATAAACTTAATGCCCAAGCCAACTTCAGGATTAGCGGTTTTGCAAGTTATTAGTAGACTTGCTGATGAGCAAGTCTGAAATTGTGCATTGATCCTGACATGGGTAGTCAAGTCTAATTTATGACCAATAAATGGTGTCAAGAGTAGACTGGATTGGACAGACTCAGACTTTGACAGTAGGTGTAAAAGCTGCAGGAGGTACAGCAGCAGGTTAAACCAAACTACAGGAAAGGGACTTTCAACTACTTTGGATGTACTGCAAAAGTACTGCTAGAAACTGCTCAGGAAAGGAAGACTCATTCAAAAATAGGAGAGATGGTAGCTTAGGTCTGAGAGAAAGATACCAGGGAATGCATATAAAATGCATTACTTGCATTAGTAAGCTTAGTGAGGGGGTAAGTAGGGTTGCAGTTGTCAATCCTATTTGGAGGAGGATAGAGTTAACACAGAAATAACTTGGAAACTGAGCAACAGGTAAAGGTTTTAAACTTTATGGGAAGATGTGCATTCAGCAAGAATATGGAAAGCACTTCTGGGGAGTCTTAACTCTAGGACATACTGGTCAGATTGTTGTGCAGGCCTGGTCTTAGGAGTAGAAGCAAGGGGGGCTGGTTAACTACGATGTGTGGGGACAGATACCAGTGTAACAGAAGTGATTGCAGCAAGTTAGCATCTAAAAAGTGAGGGAAGGTATCAAGTCATGAAGTGGATACAAGTTGCGAACTTTAAGACCTTCGCAGATGTTATGCCATTTGCCAGGCTACTGGCTACAAGATTCACAAAGCCAAGGAATTAGACTGCAATCATACTTGGGTGATCTGTAGTTAGCTTTGAAATGGCAGTTGAAGCTGGCTTCAGATGCAAGGTTAAGTTAAACTGGTCAAGTTAAAATCTAATGTCAAAGAATGATAGACGAGGTTCAATGGTGATATTGCACAACTATAGGTGCCTCCTAGTAGAAGTGAAGGTGCTAAACCCAGGAATGGCAGTTGCAATTAGACTTTTAGGGTCTTAAATTAAGGAGTCGCAACTATCACTGTGTACAAAGTGACAGATTAGTTTAAGGCATGGTCCTACTGACCATTATTCAAATGCATTATAGGAATCAAGGGCTTTACCCAGAAAGCAAATGCCCATGTAGCAGAGGTAAAAATCATTCCTTGGCTAAAGATGGCTCTGCCATGTCATCCAATTACTAAACAGTCTTAAAGTTGCTGCATCACTCTGGATGCTAACATAACACCAATCAGAAGAGGGCATTTGTTTTTCAAAGGTCCATCACATCCTACAAGTTTCTACTTTTACAGTTCTAAAGGATGGTCACTACCATGTGAGCGGCTACAAGGTCTTGTCAAGATGGAGAAATTTAAAAACCTGCGAGACATCCTGGATTCTGGAACAGCAAATCACCCCATTTCCCAGGGCCAAAGGCAATATTCAGTTGTACCAGAGTCACCCAATGTAATGTGATGGATGTTGATGGAACTTAAGGCCTTGAGTCACCATCCTTGTGACTTCTAGGTGTCTATGAGTGAAATGCAAAGGTTGCCATATGATTTAATGTCTGGGATTTTAGCCCTTGGTCTTGGAGGCTTATGTAAAGTTTCTCCTCGTATTTTGTAATCTGTGCTCTGGGTGAAAGGTGTGTGAATTTACAATATATAAAGAATCCTCCAGTTCAATAAATCCTTTAGAATTTCAGGCAGAATGTGTTTTTACTAAGAAGTCTGAATTCCTCAAAAAAAAAACAGGCTTCCTACAGAAGGGCATGAGTTGACAAACCACATACAAGCAATGCCCAACTGGGTGTATTACTGTAACATATGCCCAGCCACAGGGGTGTGCTATTTATACATACCATGTACACTACTGCACTTAAAATGGGCTGTATACATTTATATACTTTGATGAAAAATTCATTAGCAAGTACTAGGCTAGTTAGCTGTCCTTGTGAGTTTTTGTGCTTAAAATAAATCAGGGGCGGCCCGTGCTATAGGACTGCAGGACTTAGCCCCCCCCCCTCCCATCCTGCAGCCCCCCACCTGTACAATAAACCTGAAAAATAAAATTAAAAAAAAAAAAAAATTCACGGACTACATGCATGCGTGCATGGTTTCTGAGAACTCCATGCACGCATGCATGCTCATTCCAGAGCTCCAGACTGCTCTGTTAGGCAGTCCGGATAGGAAAGGCAAGAACTCTGCCCTTCCAGCCCAGAGGTCTGTGCGGTGATGACCGCACAGACCAAAAGGTCACCGGACTGCATCGCCCACAGGAAAGAGGCTCCAGCCTACTACTCTCGTGGGACTAGCCATCTCTTGCAGGAGACCCATGCGCAGGCAGCCGTTTTGTGGAGGGAGACCCATGCTGCAGAGGATCGGTGGCCGTTTTGTGGAGGGAGACCCATGCTGCAGAGGATCGGTGGCCGTTTTGTGGAGGACAGGTAGTGGATTCACTGTGTGTGTGTGTGTGTGTGTGTGTGTGTGTGTGTGAGTGTGTGCGCGGGTGTGCGTGTGCGTGTGTGTGTGTGTGTGTGTGTGTGTGTGTGTGTGTGTGTGTGTGTGTGTGTGTGTGTGTTTGGGGGGGTAGTTTGTGTATTTGTGCATTTAGTTTCTGTGCCTGAGTTGTGTAGTAGTACTGCTAGGGAAAGGTTTTTTGGATGGTAATATGCAGGGTTGAAGTTAATGTCAGGGCTAGTAATAGGGTTAGGACCAGCACATAAGAGTAAGGTGATGCAGGGACGACAGGTCAGTACTGTTTCTAAGGAATATTAATGAATGAAATCTTTACAGAGGAGTACTAGAAATATTATTTGTTAGAAGCAGCATCAGCACTTTTCCTTTAAGTCGGTTTCTGTTTGAAGTGTTTTTGTTGTTTATTTATTTTTTCAAACAAACTGCTTTCAGATGACCATATAATTATTAAAACTGCAGTTATGACATCTGGAATTACATAATATGAAAATATGTTATGTATACAGTTAATGTTTGTTTGGTTAATCTTAGATCCAAGATATTAGCGAATGAAAAATAAGGATGCACCTTTGAACAAACTAGGAAAAACTATGAGCGCAAATAGCAGAGATCAAGCAGAATATCTGGAACCCAAGCTTTCAGTACTTGTTATGGTATACAGCTTTGCTTACTTTCTAAAACGGTCAAGAGCAATTACCTTCTAGTGGTTAATGATGTCATTATTGATGTCTGTTTAAATATTACTTCTTATGTATTTAACATGAGTCTGAAGGCATTTACATTTAACGCATACAAGTGCATTTTCAGAAGATTTTTATTTGTTTTATAGAAAATATTTGTATCAAAACTACATCTAATAGTTTTATAACAAAACATAATATTTATAATGGGAGATCAAATAATGAAAATGAAGAATAGTTGCCCTTTGTTCTTCTGTGTGGTGCCAGTCATTTATATATTTTTAAAACATGTGGATTCTTGGAATGACTATAACCTTTTATTTAATTGGATCTGGTCTGTTAACTGATTGAAATATTGCATGTTTGACAGCAATGGGTGGTAAAACGAGCAGACAGATATTAGTAAAACAAACATTATCCTATAACGTTATTATCTGTGAGCTGATAAAACAATGCTGTAGACCACTAATTTTGAATCTTTGGACCCTTCTACCTTACATGCATCTGATTACTTAGCCGAGCACATTAGTGCCAGCATTTTGAAGTTGGGTTAAATTTACATGCCGCAAATGGGTTACCATTGAGTTTGACTCCCAAAGGAATTGTAGCCCACATGACAAAATTTTGCATTGGAGCTAACAGATGGAGCAATCTGGGGATCTAACAGTGGGGCAGACATTATTAAAGTATGAGCAAGTAAGCTGACATACTCATGGAAGTATACATAGAGCTAACCTAGTGCAAACGTTCAGTCTGGGTCATGAATTTTTAAGTCTAAAACTTCTTTGATTTATTCTTAAAATAAACATAGCACTCTGCAATAGATAGATTCCCTTTAAAAAGTCATATTTAAGCTAAAGGACCCTCTTGTTGATGATGCAGCACCAATACATGTGATTCAAAAATTTAAACCAGTTCCTTCTTTCTACAGGATAGTTTAAGATATTTAGATTCAATTTATGATTTAACTATCTTCAAATATTACAATCTGACCTAATTCTAATGGTGTACAGATGCAGATACTATTTAACATCTTTAACTCTTGATTACATGATATTTCCAAGTTTAAATAAATTATGACACTAGCCTGGCAAACTACTTCAGTAAGCATAGAATACCCACAAAATTGTCTTCTTCAATAAACTAATAAATTAGAAAAAAATAAACAAAACTTGAAAGTAGTACAATGTCTGCTATACTTGGTGAATGCAAGGCACAGGGGGATTCCCATGTAATGAGAGGTACTAAATTCTTAATATTTTCAAATATGTTGTGGGGCCATTAGTTGTTCTTCCATTTCTGTCACTAAACACAAATTAAGTTACACATTTTCTTTCTTTTTTTTTTATCTGACCTCTAAATGAGCTTGGAAAAAAACACCCGAAGAGAGATTTTTGTCACATAATTTTCATAAATAGACCAAAAGGTTGCCTTTTGAAATTGGTTTCAGAGGGCAGATCCTGACTGAAATTCAGGCTTGGTTAAAGGGCAGTGTTTTTTGTTTAATATTTACTTGACATATATGATTTTTGCAAGCCAAATACACAAACGTTTGTATGACTTCTCCATTAATCCCTGGTTTTGTATTCTCTAGATGGTAAATAATATCAAGTCAAATTTGATTTAAACTGTGTTGAAGGAATATTTAACTGAACTGGCAGTTTTAACTCTGCTCTTTGTTATTTGCTAGTGATTACAGGTGTGGGGGTAGCCACATTCTTTGATTTCCTGTCCTTGCCTATTTAAGTGGTACAGTGTAAAATATTTTCTGTTTAAAAACCTCAGCTTTGGCCGGCTAAGAACTTGGTTATATTCAACTGGACGCATAAGAGAATTTAAGTACCTTTATCTGCACTTTTTTTTAAAAAAAAATACAGTATTTAATTTGATTTAAACTGTGTTGAAGGAATATTTAACTGAACTGGCAGTTTTAACTCTGCTCTTTGTTATTTGCTAGTAATTACAGGTGTGGGGGTAGCCACATTCTTTGATTTCCTGTCCTTGCCTATTTAAGTGGTACAGTGTAAAACATTTTCTGCTTAAAAACCTCAGCTTTGGCTGGCTAAGAACTTGGTTATATACAACTGGACGTATAAGAGAATTTAAGTACCTTTATCTGCATTTTTTTTTTTTAAAAAAATACAGTATTTAATTTGATTTAAACTGTGTTGAAGGAATATTTAACTGAACTGGCAGTTTTAACTCTGCTCTTTGTTATTTGCTAGTAATTACAGGTGTGGGGGTAGCCACATTCTTTGATTTCCTGTCCTTGCCTATTTAAGTGGTACAGTGTAAAATATTTTCTGCTTAAAAACCTCAGCTTTGGCCGGCTAAGAACTTGGTTGTATTCAACTGGATGTATAAGAGAATTTAAATACCTTTATCTGCACTTTTTTAAAAAAAATACAGTATTTAATTTGATTTAAACTGTGTTGAAGGAATATTTAACTGAACTGGCAGTTTTAATCTTAGTGGCCTTGAAACTGCCCGCCCCTCAGCCTGCCTCTGGGCCCATCTCATTTGCTCACTCAACTGAGTGCAGTGAGATCATATTCTGATTTCAGGCACTCCTACTGTGTACAAAGAGAGCATCTGGGAAACAGACAAAAAAAAAAAAAAGCTTTTTTCCTGCCTTTCCTGTTAAGTGGTATAGACTATTTGTAGGCTTCTGAGCCCCCAAGCCCTTCTGTGTTTGAGGGAAGCCTTCTAGCTTGTTTTTTTTCTTATAACTAGCCAGTTTTCTAGTTTCAGCACTCAAATCTGTTTCTTTGATCTCAGCACTTGTTCAGATATAAAAAAAAAAAAAAAAATTCATCTGCTTTTACTGTACTTGTGTTTCTACCTACTTCATTTTACTTTTGCATCATCTTAAAAATCCTCAGTTGTATTTATTACTGCTTGGTGTAACTCATTCTAAGCCTTTTGGTTTAAACACTTGGGCTTCGGACCAGTTGTTTTGCACTGAGAGGGTTTGTGGTCTGCACTGTTGTGGCAGAACAGGTTGCTTACATCCTTCTAGGTTGGGAACTGCTGATTGAGGGCTCAGTGTCTGTTATTCTAAAAGTGTATTAATTCTGGTTTAAGCACTTGGGCTTTCAGGCCAGTTATTTTACATTAAGAGGGTTCGTGGTCTGCACTCTTGTGGGAGGAGAGGCTGGACTCTGCCCTTCTGAGCTGGGAATTTCTGGTTAAAGGCTTATAGTGCATGCATATCTGAACTGCTTCTTACTGAAGTTGGTGCGCCTTGTTTGCTGTGGCATAGACTGGATTCGGGCTTGCTGGATCTAGCTTTGTTTGTGTAACTTGAGCACTAATCCAGACATTCTCTAAAGTATTCAATTGTATTTATTACTGCTTGGTTGTAACTTGATTAAAGTGTAGCTATCATTCTAAGTCTTTTGGATTAAGCACTTGGGCTTCAGACCAGTTGTTTTACATTAGGAAGGTTTGTGGCAAGCACTGTGGTGGCAGGACAGGTAGCTTTCATCCTTCTAAGGGTGGAACTGCTGATTGAGAGCCCAGTGTCCAAGTGTATTAGTTCTGGTTTAAGCACTTGGGCTTCAGGCCAGTTATTTTACATTAAGAAGGTTCGTGGTCTGCATTCTTGTGGGAGAAGAGGCTGGACACTACCCTTCTGAGCTGGGAATTTCTAGTTAAAGGTTTATAGTGCCTGAATATTTGAACTGTATCTTACTGAAATTGGTACACCTTGTTTGCTGTAGCATAGACTAGATCCAGGCCTGCTGAATCTAGCTTTATTTATATGCTTGTTGTTTGTTTGCTTGTTATTTCCCTGGAACGCTAATTCCACCTAATACGCGGCTTCTCAGCGCTTCTGTGGATCACTAGTGATATCTGCATTGCTTACTGTACTTATTTCCTTGTTTCACTTGAAAGAAAGTTACTGTTTGTCGTTTTTGCATTTAGTTACTTGTAACACATTGCACTCAAGTTACCTGGCACTTGCTCACTAAAGCAATTATATAAGTCAGCACTAAAAATTAAAAGCACTACACCCTCACTCCCCACTGGCCCTTGTTTTCAATTATTAAGGAATTCCCAATATTATTCTAGCATGTCCAAAGGTCAGTTGTCAATCTCCTCTCCGGTCCAGCTGGTGAATCTGGGAATCTTGAGGCAATGTTATAACTGCCTCATGTACACAGACAACCCTCTCCTCCTCCCACATAACACAAATACTTGTGAGAGATGCAGCTATTTAGCCAAACTGGAGGCTGAGCTCTCTCAACTCAGGACTGGCAAGACCAGACAGGAGGAGAAGGCAACTACACACACCACAAAACCAGCCTCACATAATGCTACCACACCACTGAATCAAACACATAAACACACAAAGACATACTCGGAGGCTCTGAGTAAAAATTTACCTAAACAGCAGAGGCCTCCAAAGCAGACACCCAAACAACTGCTACCTCAAGACACCCCACAAGCAACACATAAACCACAAAATCAGTGTGCAAAGCAGTCACAGCCCTTAAGGCCAAATACAACACCAAACATACTTGTCATAGGTGACTCCATAGTCAGACACACTGACGTCCCACTCACCAGGCTGAACAAGGAGAGGGTCACAGTAAGCTGCCTATTGGGCGCTAGAATCCGCCACATAACACAAGCACTCGGGTCACTCCACGGCAAGTACAAATATGACACAGTCATTGTCCATGCTGGTGTGAACGACCTGAGACGTACCTCCCTGGACTACATGAAAAGAGACATAGAGGAGCTCTCTGATTATGTAGCCCAGGCAGGTATGACCCTGACCCTGAGCAGTATCCTTCCTTCACCAAGAATGATGCCACAATATAGAGACAAGATGATCAGCTTTAACAATTGGCTTAATGTCTGGTGTCATTCTAAGGGGATCCAGTGTCTGCCTGGGATGACATGCTTGACAGGCCACACTGCTTTGCAAGGGACGGCTTGCACCTGTCACTCCTGGGATTCCGGATATTGGCTAAGGCTCTTGCCACCCCCATAGCGCCTTTTTTAGGTAAGGCTCAAATTCTAAACCTACCACCCTACAAAACAAAAATGGGAAGACACTGAGGGTAATGCTGCTCAATGCCAGAAGTCTAAATCTCAAAATGCATGCACTCAAGGCCCTTCTCAGTATGGAGAACATCGATGTCTGTGCTGTAACTGAAACCTGGTTCAAGGCTCCTGAGAGCACCCCGGCACTATTAGGTTTTACCTCATATCATGCGTTCCGGCCCCAAAACCCGGACCACACCACAAAAGGAGGGGGTGTATCCATATTCATAAAGGATACCCACACCTCCAGGTTGGTGGCAACGCACGAAGCTTCAGAAACCATCCAGGTGCAACTAACCATAGGCAAAACTGCTCTACAAATTGTAGCATGCTACAGGCCACCCTCTCAAACTCAGGAACCCCACACAGCCTTCCTAAAGACACTGGAGGGTATAAATGTATCTCCAAACACCATCATATTGGGTGACTTCAACTACCCGAATATAGACTGGGAACATTACTCAAGCCCTAACTTTCTAGCCCAACGGTTCCTGGAGTTCATAAATTCAAATGCCATGGAACAGCTAGTCACTGTTCCCACGAGAGGAGAAAATATACTAGATCTCATTATCACAAACATGGGGACAAAATGCTCCACACGGAAGTATATCCCTCATTGGTGAGATCTGATCATAAACTAATCTCACTGGAAATCCACATCCCCCCACCCCAAACAAAAAGACCACAGTGAAGAACTTCTCTAAAGCAAACTTCACACTACTCAAGACTGGTGTGGTATCCTTCAAGGCCCCTGAGCCAGTGGAAACCACAACCCAAGCTGCGGAAGCCCTTACAAATGCCTTCTATGAACACCTCCAGGACTGCATGGATCAGGCAATCCCAAATAAAACAAAGACTCTTTCCACAAAGGGCAAACGTCCAGTCTGGTGGACCCCAGCCATTAACAAACTTTACAATAAGAGGAGAAAGCTATTACATGATAGAACAAAATCCATAAAAGGGAAGTCACCCCTGATCATTATTAGTAAAAACATACGAGCACTCATAAAATCAACTAAGGCCAATTTTGAGAGAAAAATTGCCATGGATTCAAAGGACAATCATAAGGCCTTTTTCAGCTATGTTAGGAACCTGGGTGGAAACTCCCAGATATGCTCAGAATTAGTCCAAAATGATACAAAAATCACTGAACCCACAGACATTGCCAACATACTGGCAGACAGGTTCAGTGCAAATTTCACCCCCCTCTCCCCCCCTAAAGGAGAGATAACTATCCCAGCGGAGTGTAGCCTCCCAGACATCTCAAATGCACAGGTGAAAGCTGCTCTCTCTAAAGCTAAAAACACAGCATCTATGGGATCGGATGGTGTCCCCAGCTGTGTGCTACACGAGCTAAATGAGGAATTAAACCCGCACATAAGGCAGCTGTTTAATCTCAGCCTTACCACAGGATACATGCCCAAGGAGTGGTGTACGGCAACTGTGGTCTCACTCCACAAAGGCGGTGCCTCTACGGACCCTGGTAATTACCGCCCCATAAGCTTAACAAGTCTAGTCTGCAAAGCTATGGAGAGGATCATAATGGAGCTCATAAACAAAGATATAGGGGACTTGCAGACATTGGACCCGACCCAGTTTGGCTTCGTCAAGGGCAGATCATGCCTTTTGAACTTGGTCAACTTCTTCGAAACAGTCACCAAGGCCATTGATGAGGGAAAGGCAGTCCATACAGCCTACCTTGACCTTGCAAAGGCTTTCGACACAATACCCCACTCGGGTATTGTAGAAAAACTTACCAGCTTAAATGTAAACCCATATGTCACAAGATGGGTTGCAAACTGGCTTAAGGACAGAACCCACAGGGTTAGAGTTGCTGGCGCTATGTCAGACTCCAAGCTGGTCACAAGTGGTGTCCCACAGGGCTCGGTCCTTGGCCCCCTATTGTTCGGCATCTACTTCTCCGAAGTACAGGCCAACATGGGAGGGCTTTGGCTGACAAAGTTTGCAGACGACTGCAAACTGGGCGCCATAGTGGAAAGTGCATCGGACATGGATATCCTTCAGAAGGGACTCACAGAAACAGATAGCTGGTGCCAGAGCCATGGCCTGAAGTTAAACGCCAAAAAATGTATAGTCATACCCTTCGGGAAAAACAAGGTAACCCCAAGCTACCATATAGGTGGCAATCCACTAAGCACAGAAGAGGTTATCAGGGACCTGGGGACCCAGGTTGACAGTGGCCTTTCTTTTTACACTCACTTTGCTAAAGTGGTTAGAAAGACCTTCTACATTGCCCACCTGATCGTGAAGGGATTCACATCCAGATCTAGTGAGGTCATTGTTCCTCTGTACTCTTCACTTATTAGACCAATGATCGAGTACAATGCCCCATTCGGGATGTATCTCACCCGACATCTGCAGCAACTGGAGAGACCCCAAAAGTTCCTCACCAAAAGGATAAAGGGACTCCAAAATCTGTCATATGCTGCCAGATTGAAGAAACTCCATCTCTATTCAGTTGCATACCGTCTGCTCAGAGGTGACATGTGCCTGACATACAAGGCCATGTCCAACCCGGAATTAATGGACATGATCCACCTCAAAAAATCCAAATCCACCAAAACCACTAGAGCAAGTGACTTAAACCTTAGCACGGATATAAATAGGACGTGCTGGAGGGATAGATTTATCACTCAGAGACTCCCTATGCTGTGGAATAAAATCCCAGTCCATGTGAGGCAGAGCACCTCGCTGGCTCTGTTCAAGAGAAATCTTGACCTGTGGATGGGAGATCGTAGGTTTACCCCGGGAATCATCTCTGTGTCACTGCTGGACAGAGACACAACAAACTAATGGGCACAGTATTTTTTCATATAAGGGGTGGCATAAGCCACAAAACTTTGGGCTAG
>NC_056731.1:146989292-147029292 GCF_019279795.1 Protopterus annectens
ACTTTCCAACATTATACAAGCAATGTTTAAAATGTGTCCCTGGTTTTTGGGCTTTTGTCTCCCCCCCACAATAAACTTTGGCTTTTTCCAGATTTCTTTGTGCTGCAAAGTTCAGAGATACAGCTGAGTGAGTAGATTTTACAAGAAGCTAAGAGCTGCAGGGGAGCCAAAGTTTAGTGCTGCTTATGCTGAGTCTGTTTACCTTGTTGATAGCACAACAGATAGTATACTTGCTTTTGATGAAGAAGGCTGTGGGTTCTACTCCCACAGTAGATAGATGCATTGCTGGTACTTTGCAAAGGGGGTGGATGCTGCACTCCTTTCTGGTGAAGATACCTAGTAACTCTGAACCTGTTATCAGTTTGCCATCCATTCCCTATTGCAATATTGCTAGCTTATCATTTTTTTAGTGTAAGATAGGCAATTTATTCCTCAAGGGTAACGGGCGCTTTATTTGTAGATGAAATCATGAAATATAAAATTGTTTGCTAGCAGCAACCTCTTCATTAGTTACAGATTTCTTTAATGTGGAATTATTTAGATGACTTTTACTTCAGAGATTGTGCATATGTACTGATACTGGTGGAGAAGTTTGAGTAGACTTTTATGATGGAAATGTTCTGAATTGGGCAGTTTTGTCATTACTGGTGCATGCATTTTGTTTCATTGTTTACTGGAAAATTTTCAAAACAAATTTAAAACACCCTCTAAAACTGTACTGTATTGTACAAGGAATATAATTTAATACAATCAGGAAGGTGTATGAAAGAGCATGTGTATGTTTCGTGTGCAAGGGGCCTGTGATTTGAAAACAGTCCAAACCCAAAGTTAATCTGAAACTTTGAATGTGTGTTTCAATACTGTTTCAGTGAATGTGAGTTTTCAAGGGCAGAGAAGTTTTAATGCTGAGTCTGCTTTCATTGTGAGACTGCATTACTTTGTTTAGCAGATATGATATCTATTAGTGTTTGCGCTGTAAAATGCAAAATAAAACTTTCAAATAAAGTCCAAATCATCGCAGAAGTAAAGCAGTATGCACATTAGTGTTTATGGTTTTTGTTTTTCGGCTTTTCCCGGTTAGTGTTTATGGTAAATGGGGTGAAATAGCCAAGTAACGGTTCATTGGAATGGCTGTATGGGGGAAGCTCCATTCGACCATGGTTTTGTGAGGGGGGGAAGGGCAGCAAACTCAGACAGTCCTGGCTGAACTATACCTCTCAACTGTCCAGATTTTTGCAGAATTAAGAGATTTTTGCTTCTTATTTTTGGTTTGTTCCTCATAAAATTTGTGGTTTTCTGTCAAATCATTTAGGAATGAAGTCACTAAATAATGACAGACACTGAGTTTCAGACTTCATAACCTTAAGGAAAAAATGCATGCTAAAGCAAGACCTGTTATTCTATCAACTGTCTCAGTTTATACAAGAGCAATTTTTAATACTGTTTATATGTTCCCCCAATATATTTGGCCTTGTCCAGATTTCCTGCATTAACAGGTTGAGAGGTACGTGCAAATAAATTGCTTTATAGAATTAGGCATATCCAAACCTCTCAACTGTACCTGATTTTGGCTCAAAATGTTGCTCTTCCTCTAATAATCTCTCCGCAAAATGGCAATTTTGGAAGAAAGCATGGAGGGTTTACAATTAATAAATAACTGTAATAATCAGTTATAGATTGCTTTTATTTCAGAAATGCATGTAGATTCTTTTATTTTGTCAGCTGCTCAAGTTAGCAGTACTAATATTTAAAAGTGTCCCTTCTTTGCAGGTTCCCAGCTGTACTCTGGGGTTATTTTATATTTTTGAATCACATTTTTGGTCCATTTTTCATAAAATTGTGTTTTTTAGCAAATTAGTGGCAAATCATTAAAGACTGAAGTTAGAAAATAATGACAGACATTTCAGTTTCAGATTTCATACCCTTCAGAAAATTCATACTAATGCAAGACCTACTATTCTATTATCTTTCTAAGTTTATAAGAGCAATATTTAAAAATTGTCCTTATTTTTGGGCCTTTGTCCCACTTCTATGTATGGCTTTGTCCAGATTTCTTGCTCTGAGGTTGAGAGGTATGACAAATGTGTCAGGGCCATCGCAGTCAGCCAGAGACATTTCAAGTTGTGACATACTTGTTGCACCCCATTCCCCCATGTAGTGACTCAGGATGTGTCCAAGCAAGGCAAGGAGCAGTTATGCAGTGTAAATGTGCAGACTATCCCCCCATCCATGGTAGACACAAGTACTACAATGGCTTTCCATCTGTCCTTGATTTTGTAGAATGTTCTTGTTTCTGTCATATTTCTATACTGTTGATTTATGCTTATTATTCAGAAAGTGCCTGTTGCTCTGTGTTTAAGTAGCAATGCTTTAACGACCATCTGGTGAGCTTGTCTGAGATTGTAAGATGCAAGTAAGTTTTAATAAGTATACTGTTAACGAATTGCCAGCATTGAAAGCCTTTCTGTTGTTGCCATGCAGATAATACTTACATAACTAGATAACATATAAGCCTTGGGTACTGAAATGCATATGACAGTATTTGTAATAAAGGACAGGATTACATTATTTTAAGAGCTCATTACAGGCTTTACCTGCAAACTAAACAGAATGTCAATCTATCATGTGTGGTCCATATCCTGTGCAGTAATCCTTTAAGCAATGTATGTTGAACTTGTTTCCTGTTTGCTTTTCATTTTTTACTTTGATCACGTTTTCCCCATGAAACACGTAGATAGTTGTTGTCAGGCAGCAGGTCTTTTTTGGATAAGAAACATTTTTACAAGTGGGGGTATCACAGAGATTGCTACTTTCAGCATGTTACTTGGTACTTTAATAAAGCTGAATATAAATTATAATTAGAACCGCAGTGCAAGGAGAAGTGGTTTGAGTTGAGTGCTGCTTATTTTTTTATACTTGATTTTAACTGGCATTCCAGTAATGTATTTAAAAAGTAATTTATTTGTTCATGCCTCACAACCTTTTTGTTTCCATCTAGATATTAAATAAGCTGCCATGCAGCCAATGGATTTAAATATTGTTTTTCTTCTACACTTTCCTTTTTTCTTGATTGGACTCTCATAATGATGGTTTGACACCCAGGGCAGCGTATTTAATTAAAGTTACAGTTTTTGTGATTTTGATCATAGCCCCTCCCCCTTTCTGGCTGGCCACACCCATTCCCATTGACCCCACCCATTTAGCTGTCTCCTGCAGCCCCCCTTTGATTTGATGTCACCAGCCGCCACTGAAATAAATCCCATTTGGTTGGATTGGCCTTGTCCATCCCATGTCAGTTATACACTGCCAATGACTGGATCATGCCCTATATAATTTGGAGGACCCATGCATGGGATAAAGCATTTATGAGTTGCCTCTGTCCATTAGTACAGGAAGCAGCCCTGTGATAAATTCAGTTTCCCATCCAAAGATCCAAGTTGTGGTTGACAATGGACAAGGAAGAACTGTTATGGATGGAAGTGTATTTCAAAGCAGTGATATTCTCTTCAAACTCCACGTGTCCCTCCAAGCCTTTCTGCTGATGTTGCAGAAGTTTAAATCCCTAGACAGTATCTGATGCTATTTGACTCCATGTTCATTGTGCAGCAAATCCATCAGTAATGGTCAGAGGATGGCTTGTATGACTGACGCAGGTCATACAGTATAGTAACAGAGCTTTGAGTCGGTCCATGTAGAACATGCTGTTTAGGCCTTGTATCCTTTTAGTAATGTAACTATAGGCATTCCATTGTTGCATGTGTCTGGACAGATGCTTACAAAATACAGCATTATATTCAATGATGCCAAATGAGGCCTGAGTAAGGGGGAAAATAACATCCCTAGATCTAGACACGATCCCTTTAACAAGCTGCACAGTATAGGACTTACAACTGACACATACTAGTCAAGTTGGGTCACTATTCACACAAGTTCCCAAATCAGAAACAAATGGAACAGCTCTCAGGGGAGCATTTGGTATTGGTCAATGTGGTATTTCTAAGGGGTAGAGGACTTAAAGGATATAATGCATTTTTCAGCATGAAGTTTCAGACCATGATTTTAACACCAGTTATTTGAGATTAACCTTGTAGGATGGCAGTCATTTGAGGATTCAATGACTACTCCTAGCTTACAGTCATATGCAAAGTTACAGCCCTTTGGTATTCGGCCTCTACTTTTCTGAAGTAAAAAGAAATAGATGTCCCAGCACAAAACCCCGGGGTCTACACTAGTGCATACCTCTCAACTATCCAGATTTTTGCAGAATGTCCAGATTTTTGTTCTGTTCCTCATAAAAAAAATTTCTTGCAACTCATTGAGAATTGAAGTCATAACATAATGGCAGACATTTCAGTTTCAAACTTCATACCCTTCAGAAAATCATTGTTAATGTAAAATATGTTAAGCAACTTTAAGTTTTCAAGAGCAATATTTAAAAACTGTCCCTATTTTTGGCCTTTGTCTCCCCATTTTTTATGTCTTTGTCCAGGTTTCTTGCTCTAAGAAGTTGAGAGTTATGCACTGATGACTGGTCAATGAAGGAAACTAATGCATCCTGTGAGTAAGCTGGCAATCCAGCAAGTGACATAGGGCTTATTCCTTAGTTTGTTTAGTTTTTCTACACCCAAGTGGGGAACTGTCAAAAGTTTTGGCAAGGTCAAGGTTAAGTGGTATGTACACTTTTGCCTTCATCTGTTGCTTTGGTGACCTTTTCAAAATATCCACCAGGATGATTAAGCATGACCTGCCCTTAACTAATCCAAACTAATGGATCCAGTGTTTGGAGGTTCCCTATGTCTTGATCTTTCCAAGATTTTGCATACAAGCATACAAGTTGTAGCCTTCTGAGATTATACAAATTAGACTGACAAGTAGTGTCAGCAAGAAAGTCAAAGACTGTACTGATGGGGTAACACTAGTGCATACACAAAATCATACTGTTGGGGTAGTGTCCTTGAGAGACAGGAGTGCTACAACTGAAAACAGTGCAACAAACCCATGCCAGTGATGAATACAGAAATTAGTAATGACCAGACAAGCCAAATTTAATCATGTTTTTGGGTATTTCATGGCAGACCGCAAGGATAAGTTTGCTATAAACCAGTCACCATGTACCAGTACTCTGAGAATCTTAAAGATGATGCAACCTAGGGATGGGCTTGAAGCTGACATGAGCCATCCCACAGGCAGTAGCCTCTCTGCAGACATTCCTCAGTGAAGCCAGAGCTCCTCTCCTCACTTAGCAAATATGAAAGAGAGTACCCTTGTAAGGGGTTTTCCCACCACAAGGGAAAGAAAGGCTACAAGTCCAGTTGGGAGGGGAGATCAGCAAATGTGGATGGGAGAACTGACAAAATATAGCTGCAGTAAAAGTGCAACTGAACAATTATTACTTTCAATGATGGCCTGCATCTCACCGGATTTGCTGTGAAATAAATGCTACAAGTGCAAGATCAGATTTTCATTACTTCAGGATCATGAACCTAGTAAGGTAAAGTTGAGGTTGGATGCACTGTGTGAGCATTGTGCACAGCATCTTTGCCCATCTAAGGCTATGACATGCTTAATGTGATTAGTGTAAACCTCTGCACTGGTCTGCTATACTGCAAACTGGTAGATTCCATGGTGGGAAAAATTGTTGGTACCCCTCTAAACCAGAAATAAATCAGGAGAAACAAGGTATTCTATACATCATTTTACATAGGAAGCCACTATCCAAGCGTGGGTGACCACATTTACTGATGACTGCAAGCGAGGCACTACAACGGCTTAAAGGTTGAAAGATTCATAAGTACCAAAAATTTAATGCAAAAAGAGAAACAGCATTTGGCAAAAAAAAAATCTGTACCAACTCAGGTTATAGAGGTACTCTTCCAAAAGATCATAACAGACCAAGGTATTTTTGTGGACAAATCTCAATGGGATTTGCCCTGACTATGGTCGAGCTATGTTATACCACTCTTCCCTTACAAGACTAATCATCCAATATCCATTTTGCACACAAATACACTCTACGACTGTAAAAGCACCAAGATTAAGACTTTAGATCATTTAGCTATGCAGAAAAGCACAGTCTTCTGGATGCAGCAAGTTTTCCTCAGTCCAATAGAGCCCTGAAAGCCCCAATACAGTTTGGCATTCCATTGCAAAACCAATGGCAAATATCTACAATAGGAATGTCTTGGACTGGAGTCTGTACAATTTGTCAATATGAATGAAACCAAAAAAGTTAGAACCTCCACTAAATTACAGAATGTGGAGATCCAGCATGCAGGAGACTACATTACAGGTCAAATAAGACATGCTACTATATTAAAGGGTAGTCTTGTTAACTGCATTGGTAGACAATTACGCTAAGCTAATACAGTGCTGCTAAAATTTGGGAGTTGGTACTGTAAAAAGGGCCAAGGCCATTTAGAAGTTGTACATGTCTGGGCATCTGATCACTTGCCCAGCATGGTTCCTAGGAAGTGGCAGCAGTTAAGTGTTAGTCATTTTAGTGACAGTATGCTACTAAACTGGTGCTGGAGAGTAAACAGTGTACCCAGTACAGTTGCACTATTAAAGATTGCTTGGATGCCACATTTTTGTTAGATGTAAATTAAATAAATCTGATATATATCGGATAAAAACGGAAATAACCACAAAAGGAAAACTAATACAAAATAAAGCAGTTAGGGCACACTGGATCAGGCTGCATGGGAAAAATTGTTTTATTGACTTAAAACACAAGTGCTTTCGTCCTGCCACAATGCATAACTTTTTCAAGTGATTCAGCGCCCTAACAGCTTTATATTTTATTTTTTTTATAAATCTAGTATACATACTTGATACAACACGAAGTTTACAGCACATGTAACATTCTTTTTACAGAAAGGCCCAGAGATAACAAATGAGGGGAACAAAATGCTGCAAGTTGGTCAAATAGTTGCACCTTAAGCATGCAGGATACTACCAAGACCATCCTATACAATGGCTGCAAATACCCTACCTTTGATACCAATGGTACAGCAATGTTTAAAGGACACTGCAGCACACTAAAGCTCAGATGAAATTCTGAAGTAATTAAAATGGAGTAAATATGCAGCCACTGCTTTTCTCCACCCCCAGGAGAAATGAGACAGTGCTACAAGCCTCTAGATTTCCACCATTTCTGGAGGATCAGCAGGCAGCTTTGCTTTAAAGAAACTGGCAAAGCATCACAGGACTTTATGTCCCAATAACAGACTTTCTGATTCAACAAACCCACCATGTGTGTTTATGTAGCAGACAACCATGTCTGAACAGCCACTGTGGTAACACCGCACATGTTTTATTGAGGCAAGAGCATGGTACCCTTTCTTTGCTCACTGCAAAGTCCCAAAATTCCATCTCGAGCAACTGATGCCCAAGGAGTACAACTGAAAAGGTTAGTGCCATTAAATGGGGAAACTATGAACACCAAATATGGTACCTACTAGTGCTGGGACCTCAAAGGTTTGGATTTAGAGCCACTATTTGATCACAGCACCTCTGCAGTCACAGGCCAATTAATATTGTGCAGCCTGTCCTAGTGCTTAGAAGCAAATGTCTGCTGGCAGAGGTGAAAGTAACTTGATTTGAGTCAAAACCTAGTCTATGGCTGAAATACAATATGAAAAGTTTGAAATTAATGTTAAAAAAGGCTTCATTCCCTGGAGATGTTCGTTCACTAAGACTTCTGCTTTATAACACATATATAGTGGAAGGAATGGCAAGGGGTGACATTAGCCAAGGGACAATCTTTGCTCTGCAGTGGCAAGTATGGACATCTGTTCAGTACTTTATAGGAAGCAATGAAGTCTGACTAGACTGTTTGGAGCCAAATATTGTTACTGGCTCCTACCCAAAGTAGAACTACTCAACACCTTTACAGAAAAGTAGCATCTTGGATTAACAGCACATCTTGTCTGTCTACAGAAGGCCAACAGCACTGTTCCAGCTAAAAAGGCTTTTAGGACAAAAATCCTCTGGGCAAATAGAAGACCTATTTATAGTTTCATAGGTAGGTACTAGGCTATCGGCCCAAGGGCCTACGTAAGCCTAGCCAGCAAGGTACCATAGCTCACGCCACCCAAGAAAGTTATTTTCATGTGCCATTGTCCAGCAGAGACACAGAAGTGATCCCCGGGGTGTATTTCCTATTTCCCATCCACTCATCAAGATTTTTCTTGAAGAGTGCTAATGAAGAACTTTGCTTGACATAGATGGGTAGCTTGCTCGAGAGTATAGGAAGTCTCTGGGACAGGAATCTATCCCTCCAGCATGTCCTGTTTATTGTGGTGACAAGGTTTAGGTCCCCAGAGCATGTAGCTTGGAGGGATTGGGATTTCTTTAGGTGTAGCATGTCCAACAGCTCTGGGTTTGACATAGCTTTATATGTTAGGCAGAGATCACCTCGGAGTAGGCGATATGCTATGGAGTAAAGCTGGAGTTTTTTGAGGTGGTCAGTGTAGGGCATTTATTTGAGGCCAGTAATCCTCTTTGTGGGGAACTTCTGTGGCCTTTCCAGCTGCTGCAGATGTCTTGTGAGGTACATTCCAAAAGGGGCGTTGTACTCTATAATGGGTCTAATGAGTGACGAGTAGAGGGGAACAATGACCTCTTTTTTCCTGGATGAGAACCCTTTTATGATGAGGTGTGCCACGTAGAAGGACTTCCTGACTACTGTGGCGATGTGACTATCAAAGGAGAGACTACTATCCACCTGGGTCCCAAGGTCTCTTATCATGCATTCGATGTTAAGTAGATTGCTGCCTATGTGGTAGTTCATGGGTACAGAGGTTTTTACCAAAGGGGATGACACTGCACTTTTTGGCATTGAGCTTGAGGCTATGGCTCTGACACCAGGCATCTGTCTCAGTGAGGCCCTTCTGTAGGATGGCCACATCATTTGGGGACTTGACTATGGCTCCTAGTTTGCAGTCATCTGTGAACTTCATCAGCCAGTGGCCTTCTGTGTTAGCCAGTACTTCAGAGAAGTAGATACCAAACAGGAGAGGTCCCAGGATGAAACCCTGTGGTCCTCTACTTGTCACTGCCTTGAGGTCAGATTTGGAGTCTGCAACTTTTACATTGTGGGTTCTGTCAGTGAGCCAGTTGGCAACCCATCTTGTGACATAGGGATTTATACCTAGTTTAGTGAGTTTAGCTATAATTCCAGAATGGGGGATGGTGCCGAAAGCCTTGGCGAGGTCAAGATAGGCTGAGTGAACCACCTTACCCTCATCCACGGCTTTGGTGACTGCCTCAAAGAAGTCAATCAGGTTTAGGAGGCATGATCTGCCTTTCACAAACCTGAACTGGGTGGGATCCAGAGTTTGGAGGTTACCAATGTCTTTGTTTATGAGTTCCATGATGATACGTTCCATGGCCTTGCAAAACAGGCTCATCAGCTAATAGATCGATAGTTCCCGGGATCAGTGTTGGCTCCTCCTTTGTGGAGTGGGATAACTGTTGCTGTGCACCATTCAGTGGGCACAAAGCTTGATTCGAGGCTATTATTGAACATGGCGCTTAAGTGGGGAGCCAGTTCGTTCTGAAGTTCATGTAAAACGCTGCCTGGGATGTTGTCCAGTCCCATGGATGCTGTGTTTTTGGCTTTAAAGAGTGCAGCTTTTACCTGCATAGTTGTGATTACAGGGACTCTGCATTCTTCCTGTATAGATATGGGCCCTTTAGGGGGTGAGAGGGGGGTAAAGTTAACACTGAACCGATCTGCCAGGATTCTGGCAATATCAGTTGGTTCTGTAATTTTCATGCCTTTGTACTGTAACTCAGAGCAGATCTGGGTGTTGCCATCTAGATTCTTGACATAGCTATAGAATACTTTGTGGTTGTCCTTGGAGTTAGTTGCGATTTTGTTTTCGTAGCTAGCTTTGGAGGATCTTATAAGGGATCTCAGCTTCTTACTGAGGCTGACCAGGGAGCTCCTCCACTCATGGGATTTTACTCACTTTGCAACAGTTTCTTCCTCCTGTTGTACAGTTTGTTTATGGCAGGAGACCACCAGATTGGCTTCCTTTTTTTGGAGGATAGCGTCTTGGTTCTGTTTGGGATAGCACGATCCATGCATTCGTGTAAGAGCTTATAGAGTGCATTTGTGTAGGATTCAGCAGTTGTAACTGGATTGTCTATCTGCATGGGTGTCATGAAGTTCACCACTTCTGTCTTAAGAAGCATGAAGTTGGCTTTGGAGAAATTTTTTACAGTGGTTTCCTTAATGGGGGGTGGGAGCGGGATGTGGATATCAAGGGTGATAAGCTTATGGTCGAATCGGACCAACGAGGAGTTGACTTCAGGTGTGAAAGCTTTCCAAAATAGGCTTAGCTGGTCATAGGAGTCAATACACCAGTAAATCATAATCACAGAAACTGCCCCCACAAACAAGGTAAACACATTCCCAGTTATGTGTTGCATGATGTACACAAATGGCTATCAGTTTTTTCAGTCATTCAAGAATGGCACCTCCAAGAAAAGGGAGACTGCATGCTACTATCAAGGTATGACCAACAGATGGACTTACAAGGTAGACTGTTCACAGTACAATGAAATCCATTAATTCCCTGCATATAAGCAATTTAATGCAATAAGAAACCCTATGTGTAAGCAGTTTAATGCACACAAGACTCAGTAAAGCAGAAAATGTATATACTTACCCAAATCGAAAAAGTATTGCCACCACTGGAAAAAATAACTGCATCTGCCATTGTAAAATTCTTTCCTGCAATAAAGTATTCGGCACCCATCTAAAAAAGGCAAGCAGAACTCCATTAGTCAGCATGGGTTTGGATTACCCCAGACTCAATTATTCTTGGCTAAATGTTAACACTACCCAACACCAGGAATTGTACTAAAAAACATACTAATGTAAATGGGTACAATTAGGGAGGCAGTAAAGGTTCTGGCTAGCATATGGTAAACTACAGTTGGAAGAACTGGAAATGGATTCAACGATGCTGAATCTTCAACTTTTATAAACACTTACCATGTCAATAAGTCAGCAAATGGTATTCGGAATTAACATTAGTCCAAATCTGTGTCAATAAGGTCCATTAAGTGGACAGGACTTTGGTCCTAAGCAATGTTATAACAGCTGAAAGCTGTATATTCACTATTTCAAGTTCACAATTAACTCAACTTTGTGAGGCTTGTGACCAATTACATACCCCAGGAGTGTGCACATGAACTTGCCACCCTCGCATACAAATGAAGTTTTGGTGATCGCTGATTGGATATGTGCACTCCTCTTCCTTCTTAGAGAAACTAGTCAACCCACGTACCAAAATACTAAATCTGGGTAAAAACTTCATGGAGTCTAGCACCACTGGCAGAAACATACAAAACTCAGTGGCATTAGGGCCACTCTGCAAAGCCTTCTAAAACTGTATGCACCCCCCTAAATCCTCATGCCTTTAGTTCTAGCCAAGATAAAACTGCAATAAGCTGAAGAAAAAACAGGTTGGAGAGCAAAGCTAGGAAGAGCTCAAGGTAAGCAAGCAGATCCAAGGCCATCCTCTACAAGGGCTGCAGAGTCCCAAACAAAGCCTCCTGGTATTCCCATTAAGTGATGTATAGTACCTTGTAAATTAGTACCTTGTCAAGTTCAGTGCAGACCAAGGTGGTGCTGCACAGATCAACATCTGCTTCGTGTAGAAATGTTTATATAGTCTGAGAACTGGGTTTACACAATGTCTAGCTTTGTGGACAGCCTTTGATCTCATGAGAGGAATGGGGCAGTGTCAAAGGAAAAATATACTTTAAAAATGATAAAAACACGGTAGGTTCAGGTTAAGGCACTTTAATCTTGCAGCAAGGAGACAAAAACGTGCTAATACAGAGTTTGTCTAACCAGAAACAGGAAATACTTTCATTTTTATAAATTCTCTAACTAGTTATGGCCTACCAAGCTGACATAACAGATTACCACCTTTTTCATCATCATCTGCTGACCATCATTCCCATGAATTTCTGCTGATTTATCAATTTTTATGTGAAACTTCCTGAGGAAAACAACATGGCCTTGATTACTCCCAGTTAGATACATGTTATGTTACCATTCAAGGTACTATGGCTAATTCAAGCACAATGCTAGCAGTTCATTTCTCTAATAATCCTTTGTCTACTTTATCTCTAAGTTACTGCAGCTGCACATGTTCTCATGCTTCGAACAGAGCTGATTGTCTAAAATTATTACATTTATAGAATATAGTATTGTTCATTCATTCGTTCCTGACCTAGCAGATAAGCACCTGCTTCTGAAGTACATTTCCAAAAGGCATAAACATGAATATTGCTGTGCTAGCAGTTACTAGGTCAGAGGGCAACTTGCAAGTTTCAGAAAGCATACTGCAGTTTTCATAAAGCATCTTTTTCAGTCTCATATGAAACTCAATTTATATATAACAGAGTGCATGAAAAATAGAATGAAAAGCGTATTAAATCACTTGATTATTAATTGGCATTAAGCATACACACATTAATACATACAGGTGGCATACTGTGGTGAAAGTAGATGGATTAGAGTGGTTAGGGTTAGTCAGAATGATAGTAAAATAATTCACTGGAACCACAAACCACTCACTGTAATATGTTTAACAAAAACAATGCATCTGACTGTATAATCTGGTCATTTTGTACTTCTGATGAGAAAATGGGTTTAGCTATTCTATGTCTCTTCACTTCCTCACATATTTTAACTGTTTTCTCATATCCCCTTTCTACAAAAATCAGAAACTACATTCTTATGTAGAATATTCATATTTCTGGCCACATTATTAAGCTTTGCTACCCCAAGGAGCTGATTCCCAACTACATTAAACATTTACTGTGGGTGCATACTATTTTGATGTGGATAAGAGTTTGTCTTTGCAGGTTTCTTATAAAGCTTGGTGCCGAGTGTTCCATTACTTTTAAACATGGCAATATCTAAAAATCAATGCCCTGACACTTGAACTCGTTTCAAATAACCATAAAATTCATTAAAAGTTTCCATACTTCCTTTCCAAATAAAAAGGAATCCACAAACCTACAATAAAAGGCAACATTCTTTAAAAATTCTGTAGATATCACAAATTTGCATTCCCAGATATACATTGCAATATTTCCATACCTGTTAGCAGCTGGTATACCAATTGCTATCCCCTCTATGTATAACTTTAAATAAAAACATTCAAACTAGTTTCAAAAAACTGAGTAGTTTAATATGTTTTGTGTACTCTAAAAATCAAGAGGTATATTCCACACCCATATCATTTAGTATCATTGTGAATGAATTCACACCCAGTGCTGCAAATAGTTTAAATCCTCATCTTTTAGACCATACAGTTGATGCAAGAATTCATTAGTATCTTTTATAATAGTCCCAGTCTTGTCAAAACTTACTCTTGAGATTCCAGAAACTTGGATGTTGGCTCCATCACACATCCTCTTGAGGCAACTATTGTTCTATATGAGGGATTGTTGACTTATGCAACTTTAATCAACCTCTGCTATTCTGTTAAGATACATGGAGAGCAGGAAATATGTACCGAAAGTGAAGCTTTATACAGAGTGTTCAATGGTTGCATTTAATGCATAAATAGAGATGTTATATGAAACAAGATTATATAGTCTCATGAACAGACAAATGAAAATTGAGGGATACAAGGGATTTTAAGAGGGAATGTGTTCACTTATCTGAAGAGACACCTAAGTGTCCATGAAACTACTTCAGAGATGAGAAAATACCAACCATTATGCCTCAAGCAATCAACACAGATACTACCTCAACAAAATGAGCAGAATTAAAGATTTTGCCAGAACCATTACAAAAAAAAAAGTGCTCTAGGCAGTATAATGCATTTATCAGCCAATCATTGCGTGAGAATAGACTGCAGTTCCACCAGTGTGATGACTGTGGCTGCTCCACAGATGGATGACATTACATTGAAGGTGACCACAGGCAATTTGGCATTGATGGAAGTGAATGCAACTTTGTTTGGACATACTGTTTGGCAACAATACTACTAATGTAGCTAATAAATGTAAAAGTTTATTTCAAATAACGTAATGTGCGAGTGAGCAGTAGAGAATGTTAAAGCAATGGAAGACATGCTAAGTAGTACTGAGAAAATTACAAAATATGAATTATAAGCAGAGTATGAAAAATTAATTTATAAGAGCGCTTAAGTGAATTACATGCACAATATTGATAAATGAATTACTGCAGTATATAATTGTAGAGATGTCTATCGTTCTATTTATGGTCTGCCAAAGTTGCACAATAGTTGCCGCAAGAGGATGGGTGACAGAACTGACATCCAAGTTTCTGGAAATTCAAAAGTTGACAAGACAGGGTCGATTATAAAAGATATAAATGTATTCTTGCATCAATTGTTGTGAACACTGTTCAATTATTTTTTTTTTGCTATAGTTCTATTTCTGGTGATGGGCTAACACTAAATATCTATTAGGTATTCTCTTCTCATGGCTCCCACCCTGAAAGGCTTGCACAGTTAGATGGACTGCATCCAGTTGGGCACTTTTTAAAAAAAAATGGATAGCCACACTGGTCTACCCTCAATAACAAACTTAACTAAGGGCACTATTTTTTTCTAAATTCTTTCTTCTTCTTCTTTCGGCTGCTCCCATTAGGGGTCGCCACAGCAGATCAACTGTTTCCATTTCTTCCTGTCCTCTGCATCTTGCTCTTTCATACCAACCACCTGCATGTCCTCTCTCACCACATCCATAAACCTTATCTTAGGCCCTCCTTTTTTCCTGTTACCTGGCAGCTTCATCCTTAGCATCTTTTTCCCAATATACTCTGCATCCCTCCTTAGCATGTCCAAACCAATGTAATCTTGCCTCTCTGGCTTTGTCTCCAAACCTTCCAACCTGGGCTGACCCTCTAATATACTTATTCCTAATCTTGTTCATCCTCGTCACACCCAGCGCAAATCTTAACATCTTCAACTCTGCCACACCAAGCTCTGACTCCTGCCTTTTTGTCAATGCCACTGTCTCCAACCCATATAACATAGCTAGTCTCACTACCCTCTTGTAGACCTTCCCTTTCACTCTTACTGGTACTCGTCTGTCACAAATCACTCCTGGCACTCTTCTCCACCCACTCCATCCTGCCTGTACTCTCTTCTTCACCTCTCTTCCACATTCACCATTACTCTGAACTGTTGATCCCAAGTATTTAAACCATCCACTTTCGCCACCTCTACTCCCTGCATCCTCACCATTCCTCTATCCTCCCTCTCATTCACACACATATATTCTGTCTTAGTCCTGCTGACCTTCATTTCTCTTCTCTCTAGAGCATATCTCCCAGCTGGTGACTTCAAATCAAAGGGGGGCTGCAGGAGACAGCTGAATGGGTGGGGTCAATGGGAAGGGGGGCGACCAACTAGAAAGGGGAGGAGCTATGCTCAAAACCACAAAAATTAACTTTAATTAAATACGCTGCACTGGGTGCCAAACCGTCATTATGAGAGTCCAATCAAGACAAAAATAAGTGTAGAAGAATAAAAATATTTCAATGCATTGGCTGCATGACAGCTTACTTAATATCTAGATGGAAACAAAAGGTTGTGAGGCATGAAAAAATAAATTACTTTTTAAATACATTACTGGAATGCCAGTCAAAATCAAGTATAAGAAAAACAAGAAGCACTCAACTCAAACCACTTCTCCTTGCACTGATGTTCTAATTATAAATTATATTCAGCTTTATTAAAGTACCAAGTAACACGCTGAAAGTAGAAATCTCTGTGATATCCCCACTTGTAAAAACGTTTCTTATCCAAAAAAGACCTGCTGCCTGACAACTATCTACTTGTTTCATGTGGAAAACATGATCAAAGTAAAAAAATGAAAAGCAAACAAGAAACAAGCTCAAGATACATTGCTTAAAGGATTGCTGCACAGGTTATGGACCACACATGATAGATTGACATTCTGTTTGGTTTACGGGTAAAGGCTGCAGAGATGACTGGAAGTCTCCAACAAGTGTAATGAGCTTCTTAAAATAATGTAATCCTGTCCTTCAATACCCAAGGCTTAAACATTATCTAGTTAAGTATTCTCTGCATGGCAACAACAGAAAGGCTTTCAATGTTGGCAGTTCTTTAACAGTGTACTTATTAAAGCTTACTTGCATCTTACGATCTCAGACAAACTTATCTTATGGTCATTAAAGCATTGCTACTTAAACACAGGGCAACAGGCACTTTGAGTAATAAGTATAAATCAACAGTACAAAAATATGACAGAAACCAGACCATTCTGCAAAATCAAGGACAGATGAAAAGCCACTGTAGTACTTGTGTCTACCCTGGATGGGGGGACACTCTGCACATGTTACACTGCATAACTACTCCTTGCCTTGCTTGGACACATCCAGAGTCACTACATGGGGGAGCGGGGTGCAACAAGTATGTCACAATTTGAAATGTCTCTGGCTGACTGTTATGGCCCTGACACATTTGTCCTACCTCTCAACCTCAGAGCAAGAAATCTGGACAAAGCCATACATAGAAGTGGGACAAAGGCCCAAAAATAAGGACAATTTTTAAATATTGCTCTTATAAACTTAGAAAGATAATAGAATAGGTCTTGCATTAGCATGAATTTTCTGAAGGGTATGAAATCTAAAACTCAAATGTCTGTCATTATTTTCTAACTTCAGTCTTTAATGATTTGTCACTAATTTGCCAAAAACACAATTTTATGAAAAATGGACCAAAAATGTGATGCAAAAATATAAAATAGCCACACAATACAGCTGGGAACCTGTCAAAGAAGGGACACTTTAATATTAGTACTGCTAACTTGAGCAGCTGACAAAATAAAAGAATCTACATGCATTTCAAGTAATCTACAACTTTGATTATTACAGTTATTTCTTAATTGTAAACCCTCCATGTTTTCTTCCAACATTGCTATTTTGCGGAGGGATTATTAGGGGGAAAGCAACATTTTGAGCCAAAATCAGGGACAGTTGAGAGGCTGGCTATGCCTAATTCTATAAAGTAATTTATTTGCATGTACCTCTCAACATGCTAATGCAATAAATCTGGACAAGGCCAAATATATTAGGGGAACATATAAACAGTACTAAAAATTGCTCTTGTATAAACTGAGATAGTTGATAGAATAACAGGTCTTACTTTAGCATGCATTTTTCTGAAGGTTATGAAGTCTGAAACTCAGTGTATCATTATTTAGTGACTTAATTCCTAAATGATTTGCCAGAAAACTACAAATTTTATGAGGAACAAACCAAAAATAAGAAGCAAAATTGTATTCATTCTTTGAAAATCTGGACAGTTGGGAGGTATAGTTCAGCTGAGCCTCTGAGTTTGCCGTCCTTCCCTTTCACAAAATCATCATCGAATGGAGCCTCTGCAGCCATTCCAATGATCCATTACTTGGCTATTTCACTCCATTTACCATAAACACTAATGTGCACACTGCTTTACTTCTATGATGATTTGGACTTCATGTGAAAGTTGTATTTTGCATTTTACAGCACAAACACTAAGACATCTGCTAAACAAAGCAATGCAGTCTCACAATGAAAACAGACTTATCATTAAAACTTCTCTGCCCTTGAAACTCACATTCATTGAAACAGCATTGAAACCCACATTCAAAGAAAATACATTTTGCCAGTGGCAGATAAAGATTAATTTTGGGCTGTTTTCAAATCATAGGCCCCTTGCATATGAAACATACATGTGCTCTTTGATACACCTTCCTGACTGTACTAAATTATATTCCTTGTACAATACAGTACAGTTGTTAGAGGGCATTTTAAATTTGTTTTGAACATTTTTCCAGTAAGCAATGAAACAAAACGCATGCACCCATAATGACAAAACTGCCCAGTTCAGAACATTTCCATCATAAAGGTCTACTCAGACTTCTACAGTCCACCATTATCAGTAAATATGCACAATTCTACAGTCCACCATTATCAGTAAATATGCACAATTCTACAGTCCATTATCAGTAAATATGCACAAACTCTGAAGTAAAAGTCATCTAAATAATTCCACATTAAAGAAATTTGTAACTAATGAAGAGGTTGCTGTTAGCAAACACCTTTATATTTCATGGTTTCATCGAAAAATAGTGTCTGTTGCCCCTGAGGAATAAATTGCCTATATTACATTAAAAAAATAATAAGCTAGTAATATTGCAAGAGGAAATGGATGGCAAACTGATAACAGGCTCATAGTTAGTATCTTCACCAAGGAGGACATTCTCAGTATGGCAGTATCCACCCCTTGTGGGAGTAGAACCCACAGCCTTCTGCATCAATAGCAAGTACACAACCTGTTATGCTATTAACAATGCATGCCAACTGAGCATAAGCAGCACTAAACTTCTCTTCCCCTGCAGCTCTCAGCTCCTTGTAAAATCTATTCAATACTCAACTGCATCTCAACTTCGCAGCGCAAGAAATCTGGAAAAAGCTAACATTTATTGGGGGGGGGTCAAAAGCCCAAAAACCAGGGACACATTAAACATTGCTTGTATAATCTTGGAAAGTTGCTAGAATAAAATGCTGTGTTACCACCATACATTTTACTGCCAAGGTCCCTGTGCAAAACAGTCAGAGCAACATACCACTACGCCATATCAGCTGCTTTGTCAAAGAGAAATGCTGTGTTACCACCATACATTTTACTGACAAGGTCCCTGTGCAAAACAGTCAGAGCAACATACCACTATGCCAAATCAGCTGTTTTGTGAAAGAGAAGAAGACTGAAACTTAAATGTCTATCATTTAGTGAATTCAGTTCTCACCATAGCTGTCAGCCTCTTAGTACAAAACACCTGGACAAACCCAGTAATGATGGAACACAGCCCTCAAACATATTCAGTGAATTCAGTTCTTGCCATAGCTGTCACCCTAGCACAAAAAACCTGGAAAAAGCCAATAATGGGGGAATACAGTCCCAAAAATAGGGACAAATTTCAAATATTCATCTTATAAACTTAGAAAATTGCTAGAATAAAAGGTTCTGTTACTATGCATTTTCTGAAGAATATGAAGTCTGAAATTCAAATGCCTGTCAATTTTGCTTCTGATGGAACAAAAAAAAATTTTCAGCAGAGGCCCAGGGAGAAATACTGCAGACACATGTCTTTGTAAAATGGCAGGACACCAGAGCAAATCCACACAAACACAGGGAGGAGATGCAGACTCCACACAGAAGGCACCCCAGCCAAGAATCAAACCAGAAAACCTATAGCTGTGAGGCAACAATGCTACCACTGCACCATCAAATATGTAAAGAATTAAACATTCAGAAACCTGAAGTCTGAAATTCAAATGCCTGTCACTTTTATTTAACATTTCAAATGCAATGTCATTATATAATCAAACCAATCACTGTCAATAATAAGTCATTAGCGCCTTCTGAGATAGTATACCCCCAAAGCACCATCCCTTATTTCTTATCCTTCAAATAACATTTCTTCTTGCCAGTCCTCTTTGGCTCCTTTAGGGCAATCTTCTCTGCTGCAGTTCCATCTATAACCCACAACCACTACCTCAGCTCAGATATATAGATTTCTGGTTCATAATCTAATTCCAATTCCTCTGCTCACTGCAAAGTTCGTAGCATCTTATCCAGTTTCCATCACTCGGTAAGTTTAATGCCATAAACATAACCAGCTGTGCACAGTTCCTCCTCTCCTGGCATACTTAGCAGAATGAACTTCTAGGTTCATAGATTTCACTGTATATACTAGGCTGATGATCACTGAGGCCTTCATCAGCTAGCTGGGTGCAACCCAAACTTATCCCATGGGCTGTTTTGTCTTAGCGATTGTTTTAAGAGGTATGCTACTTAGGACAAGATTTAACTGCTGCCTCTGTTGATCACAGACATCTGTGTCAGACTAGTGATGAATTTCAGATTTCCCATCCACTTTTACAGAAAAAGGGAAGTGTATATTCCACAATGGCAGTCATGTGTTTCCCAGTCTCCTGGGTGGAAAATTAACTTTTCTTTCTGCACAAACGAATTGCACATGCTTCATTTGCCTGTTGTTCTGTACCCACCAACAACACCACCACCACTGCCACCAACAACTACATTAACTTATTTGTTAACCAGGACAGTCTGACTTGGAACATAAGAACAATTTTCAGCAGAGGCCCAGGAAGAAATAATGCAGACATGTCTTTGTAACATGGGAGGACACAAAAGCAAACCCACTCAAACACAGGGAGAAGATGCAGACCTCACACAGAAGGCACCCCAGCCAAGAATCAAACCTGAGAACCTACAGTTGTGAGGCAACAATGCTACCACTGCACCATCAAACATCAAGCATTTAAATATTTAGAAACCACAGATATTATGAGGAACAGAACAGCCCTACCGATGACCTAAATAACTGCTACCACTTACTGCTCGGTTGCCGCCAATATCCGAACAGCCCCTTTACCTGTATTCCTTGTGCGATTGGTCCATCCTTGCAGTCCAAATCCACGATTGGTCCTGCCTGCGACTGCTGCAGTACGGAGTGCCTCTATTTCGTGACGTCATCGCCGCACAGACTTCTGGGCATCTTGGGGCTGAGATGCCTTTCCCCCTATCTAGACTGCTGAGAAAGCAGTCTGAGAGCGTGTGCGCAGGCGTGCATGTCTGAGAATTGATTTTGTGGTTTTGTTCTGTTTTTTCATTTGTTTTTTAGGTGGGAGGGCTGCAGTCCTGCAGTCCTATGGCATGAGCCACCCCTGATATCTCCACCTCTCCAGGGTTTCCTCCACCTGTTCCCTACTCTCACTACAGATCACAATGTCATCTGCAAACATCATAGTCCACAGGGACTCCTGTCTGATCTCATCTGTCAACCTGTCCATCACCATTGCAAATAAGAAAGGGCTCAGAGCTGATCCTTAATGTAATCCCACCTCCACCTTAAACGCATCCGTCACTCCCACTGCAGACCTCACCGCTGTCACACTACCCTCGTACATATCCTGTACCATTCTTACATGCTTCTCTGACACTCCCGACTTCCTCATACAATACCACAACTCCTCTCTAGGCACCCTGTCATATGCTTTCTCTAAATCCACAAAAACACAATGCAACTCCTTCTGACCTTCTCTGTACATCTCCATCAACACTCTCAGAGCAAACATCGCATCTGTAGTGCTCTTTCCTGGCATGAAACCATACTGCTGATTACTAATCATCACCTCCCTTCTTAACCTAGCTTCCACTACTCTTTCCCATAACTTCATGCTGTGACTGATCAGTTTAATCCCTCTGTAGTTACTACAGCTCTGCACATCACCCTTATTCTTAAAAATCGGTACCAAAACACTTTTTCTCCATTCCTCAGACATCCTCTCATTTTCCAAGATTTCATTAAACAATCTAGTTAAAAACTCCACTGCCATTTCACCTAAACACCTCCATGCTTCCACAGGTATGTCATCTGGACCAACAGCATTTCCGTTCTTCATCCTCTTCATAGCTATCCTTACTTCCTCCTTGCTAATCAACTGCACTTCATGATTCACTATCCGCACATCATCCAACCTTCTCTCCCTCTCATTCTCTTCAAAGTTTTTCTGCTTAAACTTTTTAATTCAGCCTTACTGGGTCAACAGCACTAAACCTCCCAGCCCTTAAATCAGGTTCTAATGCTAAAAAGTTCCACCAAATTATCCTGTTAAAGGTGCTGTCTGCGTTTAAACACAGAACATAGATTAGTATTTAAAGCAAGTAAAAAAGCAAGAAAAAAGCCTTTTACTTTAATCACAGGCTTTGAGGATTCCTCTGGTGTGGTTAAGCGCCTTGCATGTCCCCCTCCCCCTGCCTTGCTAACAGAGGTTACTTAACCACCTCAATTAACCTCCATTTTTCAAACACCCCAGTGCTCCCGACCCAGATGGTTGTCCTGCTGTAAACTTGGTATGTAATTTTCTGTGTTACTGACTCTTTCATTAAATTCAATTGTAGATTTAATATGTGAAATCTTATGCTGACTCTGAATATTTAAAAGTGTATTAATACATGAGGCTGATGAATGCATTTGGCAACTGATTTTGTGCTTTCTTGTTTCTGCTAAACTGAAGTGATTGTCTGTGGATCAGTATAACTGTTGCAGTATTTAGTCTAATTTATTAAATCCTATACTCTGTACAAACAGCCTACTTCCCAAACGTTACCACCATTGAACTTTATTTCATGCTAAAGATACAATATGCTGTATGCAGAATAGTGTGATCCTGGTTAGCGTTTCTTGTTCTTATACATGCTATATCTTTCTTACTTGTTCTATTTAGCTACCAAATACTTGAGGCTGTTTCTTAGGGCAGTGCAGTGTACTATTAATGTAAGTATTATGCTTTTTCTCTCAGTTGCTGTTTTATATATGGAATGAAACACTGTTCAATTATTTTTTTTTTTTTGCTGGGTCAACAGCACCAAAATTCCCAGTCCTTAAATAAGGCTCCTAATGCTAAAAAGTTCCACCAAATTGTACTGTTAAAGGTGCTGTCATTGTTTAAACACAGAACATAGATCAGAACTTAAAGTAAAAAAAGCAAGAAAAAAGGAGGATTCTTCTGGTGTGGTTAAGCCCCACTCCGCTCGCCCTCCAGGCTTGCTTTGCACCCCTCCCTGCCCTCTATTCCCACCCACCCCCAGTACCTCTGAATTTATAACCCCTCAGCCACACCCCCTAACAGGAATCCATTTATAAACCACTCCTTCCACTATCTCCCCACCTATTACACCTAGGTTGCCTACCTATCTGGAGTATATTTCCCTCATTATGTCTCTAATACTTACTAAGTCTTCTAAAATACCACCTCTGCTCTACACCCTATCTTTACTAATCACCCTTTATTCTCTCACCATCTGTGAAAACCAATCCCATATAGGATTCAACCATCTCAAATGCCTTACTACCACCCCAGTCCTTTCAAACCTTTCTGCCCACTCATTCATGTCCATTGATGCCAACTCTTTTACCCCTGCTAACACCCACCCTGTTATACCCAGATATGCTAACAGCAAAACTAAATACCACCAAAAACTGATACATTTCTAAAGCTCATAGCTAGTTTTCCCCACACCCTTACTATTGATGGGGATATCCACCCCAACCCTGGGCCACCATCGCAGACAACACTAACTCTAATCATAACAGCCCAAACATAAGACAAAGTCTAAATAGACCCCCCAACTCACTATTGACTTGCCACTTAAATATTAGAAGCATCAACAATAAGGTCCACAACCTCCATGCCCTCCTGCCAACCTACTCCACCAACATACTTTGTCAAACGGAAACATGGTTAAAACCAATTACACCAGATAATGAAATTCTACCTCCAGGGTATAATATACTCAGGCTAGATCGTACTACCAGGAAAAGGGGGGGAGGGTTGCTGTTCTCTATAAAACCACCCTAAATGTTACTCTAGACAACCTTCAACCACCTATATTTAAAAAAAACAGAAATTATGATTTCCAAACTACAAATAAATAAAAACAAAATGCATAAACATAGTATGTGTCTATATTCCCCCAGGTAATAACTCAGGGACCCTAGAAGGCATCCTCTATTGGCTATCCAATGCCTGCCCCCAAGAGACCATTGTTCTAGGGGACATCAAAACAGATTGGAACACCTGATCTGCAGAGATCCCAACCACCCACGTAAACCTACATGGTTTTACACAAACTATAACCTCCCCTACTAGGATCAGCAAGCCTAACAATAAAGAAAGTAGCCTAGACTGGATACTGATTAATAGCCCCCACCACATATACAAATTAGGTTCTCTCCCTGAAGATCTAAGTGATCATTTCTTAACGTATACTGTTAGGCATAAAGGTGAATGTCCACATCTACCCACCTATAAAAACAATAAGAAATAACAAAAACTTCAACTTAATAAATTCTTAGAACTTAAATTATGTAATTGGTTAATTCTAAAACAACTACCACTAGATGAGGCAGTAACACACTTTAATAACACATTCCTGGCCATCCTTGACAACCATGCACCTGCACACTCTATTAGAATGAAAACAAAAGTTGCCCCCTGGCTCAATAAAAAAAAAACAAACTAAAGATCATCCAAAGAAATAATGCCTGGAACACCTGACACTCCTCTAAAGCCTCACAAGATAAACACAAATTTCAACAATATAGGAATGCTACAATAAAAATCCGTATTACCAGACAAAAAAAAACTATTTCTGCCATCTACAGCAGAAACACCACAACAAGGCACAGAAGGTCTGGGCAGGTATTAAACTCCTCCACCCGGGGCAATCCACAACTCCAACCCCCTCAGCCCCAACCCATATATCGCCAGAGTCCATTGCCAACACCTTCAACAGTTTCTTTACAGAAACCATCCAGGCCCTTGTTAGCAAACTTAAACCCACTTGTCCTAACGCTGAAACCCCTAAACCCAGTGACATTCTCTCCTTCAGCTTCCAAAAAGTTCTGACTTCACTCATTAGAGCCCTAATTAAAAAGCTCATACCGACCACCCTTTCAGCTGACCTCCTCCCTGCAGACTACCTGCAAAAAACTGCTGATGTTATAGCATTCCATGTCTCTATTTTGATAAACAGAACCATAACTGAAGCCTCTATTCCCTCTATCTGGAAAATATCACATGTCATATCACTCCACAAAGGAGGCAGCTCCATTGAGCTGTCAGACTATAGACCAACAGCTATCCTTTCCCCTCTGGCTAAAATTATGGAAAAGTGTATCCATAAACAACTCTTACACTATCTTATTCAAAATAATCTTCTGGTCAACTCCCAGCATGGATTTAGACCACAGCACAGTACCACCTCAGCCCTCCTCTCCTTTTCTAAATTCCAACTGCAACAACAAACTATCTTCTGCCCTGTTTCTCGATCTTTCCAAGACCTTCAACATGGTTAACCACCAGCTACTCTTACTTACCCTAAATAAAATATCCCTAAACATCCATGCCATACAATGGTTTCAGTCTTATCTTAATGGAAGACAGCAGGCTGTCCTTTGGCAGGACAAACTCTCCACCCTTCTCCCCATTACCCTTGGTGTCCCTCAAAGCTCCATATTAGGTGCCCTTCTTTTCTCCCTCTTTATCAATGACCTCCACACTATAATCCCAGATGCGACCTGTATAAATTATGCCGATGACTCCACCCTGATCTGCTCAGCCTCTACCCCTACAGATCTTCTTAGTTTAACCCAGAAAATCTTTAATACAGTGGAAAACTGGATCACTAATCAACAGCTGATATTAAACCCTAATAAAACAAAACTATTGCTTCTCCCCTACTCTCAAATCCTTTCAGCCGTAGTTTACTGTAGCATCTAACAATGGGACCATAATCTCACCAGATATGTATACTAAACTTCTGGGTGTTATAAGAGGCAACAACCTCAAATATGATATGTACGTCAACCAAACTACTAAAACCATTAATAAAAAAACATGATGGCTCCCTATACAAAAACAAACTTTTTCTCACCCCTCTAGTTAGGATTGCCATTGCCTGTACCCATCTGCTTTCAAGTCTACTCTATGCCTCTTCAATACTCACTAACTTGAACAAAACTGATCTCAGCAAACTCTCTAGCTGCTACAATCAAATTGCCAGGTTTGCCACAGGAACTCCCCAGGCTAATTCAATTTAATCAACTTACTGTAGCATTCAAGGTTATTAACCATCCAGAAAAAACACCCTCCCTTAAAAACATTATCCATCCCTACAAAAACGCTAGGCCACTTCGTTCCACTACAAAACTTTTGGTTCAATCTGTTTAAGCTAACAACCTATCTGGAGAATCTTTGTTTGCAATTTCAGTAGGCAAAACCTGAAATTTGCTCCCATCTGACCTTACTCTAAACCCCTCCCTTAATCAGTTAAAAAAAAATCTAACCCAGTATTTTAAAACTCACTGGTTATGTCATTGCTCTAACCCTGACCTAAAGCCTCATCCACTTCCATATCCCTGCAATTTTTATTCACAGAGATTTACCTCTTGCACTAAAAGGTTTGAAAAGAGAAACTGTAACATCTTTGCAGACACTCTCTATATAGCTGCTCCTACAGGTTTTATAAGAGAAACTGTAACATATCTGTATACATTTCTGAATATAAATTGTTTTCTTCATAGGCTTGAAATGTGAGACTGTAACTTGTATGTCAATACAATATGTTTGTGCATCTACTGTAACTTGCTTGTCTTTCTCTGTTTGTAAGTTTGGAGCTTTTCTCCCTGGGCCTCCACTGAAAATGGACATGTATCCAGTCGGACTAACCTGGTCAAAAAATGTAAAATAACTAAAATAATAAATAGTAATTGTATTAATGGTCTAAAGACAAGGATTTAAGAAATTGTTTGCCACACTGGATATGGACTCATTCACAATGATACCAAATGATATGGGTGTGGAATATGAGATACCTCTTGGATTTTACAGAGTAATCAACATTAACACATTGTAGTTTACTGCGACTAGTTTTGAATGTGCTTTTATTTCAAAAACAGTTACACATACAAAGGGGATAGCAATTGGTACTCCAGCTGCTAACAGCTATGCAAATATCGTAATGTATATCTGGGAGTGCAAATTTGCACTATCTACAGAAAATATTTTTAAAGAATATTGTCTTTTATCATAGAAGGTAGCTTGTTTATTTGGAAAGAAAATATGGAAAGTAATGAATTTTATGGTTTTGTCTAAGACAAGGTTTTTAAGTTAGTGTCAGCATTGATTTTTTTTTAGATAGTTTAAAAATGATGGAACACTTGGCACCAAGTTATATCAAAATAGTATGCACCCACAGCACATGTTTAATAATTTAGTTAGGAATTGTCTCCTTAGGGTAACAAAGCTTAATGCTATGATTGGAAATATGAATATTTAGCTTTAGAATGTAGCTTGATTTTGTTGAAAGGAGATACAAGAAAACAGTAAAATCTGTGAGGAAGTGGAGACAACAGCTAAGCATTTTCTCAGAGGAAGTAGAAAATCAGATTACAAGCAATAAAATCAGAAGTTTTAAAGGTGCTAAACATGATTGCAGCAAGCAGATTGTGGTTCCAGTGACTTTTGTTCCATTATTTTCTTGATTTTGTGTCAGTGAGGCATTAAGCTTCAGTTCAGGCACACAAAGACAGCAGGGTTGGAAAAGGAATGAGGCATTTGCCTGCTCACTTCTTCCAGGAAAACGTAGATGTATGCTGGGGTGCAGCTACTTCCAGCCCTGTGACAATACAAAGGCTGTGCTTTAACATGTGATGGGTAAGAGGTAGAGCACTTCCCTCAGTGCCACCACATGCTCCCTGGATGTCTTGCTGCACAAACGGCTTAATTAGAAAAGCCGAGCTTTGCTGCAACATGACAGTGCAGGATTTATACTCTAACATGGGTTTCTTTTACAGGAAGGCATGTGAAGGGATGGCACTCAACTAGTAAGGGATTATAACTAGGGTCTGACTGTGATGCAAGGAAAATGAAAGTCATGTACTTACCACAATGATAAATGGTTTTGGCTGGTTCAACTCAATAGGCTGTCAGATCTGACCTTTGCGCCATCTCTGAAGCTTCATGGGTCCAGAGCTCTGACTCCTACCCTACCTATAATTCCCTCCACTACCTTAGCAGAGAGTTTTCCCCATCAGCTTGAACATTTAGAGCCAAACACCTCTAAGGGTGAATCCTAGATGTTTCCTGTCAAGTTAGAGGATCAAAGTCTGACAAGACTGTACAAAGATAAGGTGCAAGTGAGATCCGCTTGGACACCAGAAGCAAACAATTTAGAATGGGGCAGGAGGAGAGGGAAGTTGAACTGGAGAAAAAAAGATCTTTATGGCAAGTACATAGCTTTAGTATCAGAGATTATCTATTTTTATTGGACAGAAAACATGGAGATTCCCAAGGTGTTTTTACCTAGGTGGTAAAAAGGATGGATGCTCCTGAGAATGGCAGAAGCCAAGGAGGAATGTGATCTAGAATGTACATCCAGTTTATGAGATAGAGGTACAAACTGTTAACCAGGTTGCAGGAGCACAAATATCAATGGGAAGTCCATTCATAAAGATTGAAGTGTCTATTTCCTTTGTAAAATGAGCTCTGGGTTTCTATGGTATACACCAAAAAAGACTCATCTCTGCAAAGGGAATACAATCCAATAACCATCTTGGTAACCTTAAACTGCTTTGTTTTTCTAGACCGAAATTGGGTAATGAACAAATGACTAGACTTACTGAAGTGTTTTTCTCTGAAGATTGATCATTTCCGATTCTAATATATGCAGAGTATATTCACCTTTGCTGGAGAATCTGGGAAAGATTGGAAAATGTGTTGGTCCTTAAGGAAACTGTCTGTGAAAATCAAATACAGAGCTTGCAAGAAAAGGACCAACTGAAATTATTCAGACAGAAGAAAAATGATCTTTCAAGAGAGGAACCAATCTGCTAATGCTGCTGGTTCAAAGGGAAGTTGAGTTAATGTTTGGATCAAAACAATAATATCCCAAAGAGGGACTGGGTTTCTGACTGGCAGTAGGAGGAATGTTACCCAAGGCTTTAGCAACTTACTGATGTAATGGTTATCATTCTAACCTATACAGCAATTGGAGATTCAAGCCACTTGTCCTTTAATAGTGGAGAAAGTGGAACCACTACATAAAAGCTCAAACTCCAGTATAGAAGGGATGGGAGCCCAGACATAGCAAATGGAAAATGTTGCCATTCTGGCCTATAAACCCTTTTGTGGATTGCATCTGGGAGGCAGAAAATCTGAACCAATGCTGGAAGCCTAGCGTCTCTGGCCAGAGTCAGAACCAGAGGAACAAATGTGTTAATTTCATGGGTTTTTGGTCTGGAAGAGGCAATCCAGCTGGGTGTGTCAAGAGATTTGCATACTGAGCTAATATCCATGGGAGGAGGGGTTTATTAGAGGCCACAGGAAAGGGAACCATGTTGTCAGAACCAAGTAGCGATGGTAAGCAAGCTCAAACGAGGCCAAAACCAAAAAAATTGCCTGCCCTGGAAATCCAAATGAAGGGTAAAACCAAGATGTATAAAATTACTCCTTTATTCAAAGCGAGTGCAAAGTGAATACAGTTGATATAGTCCCAAGCACAAAATAACGCCACAACAATGCGTACGTTTTCGACTCAATACATACAAGTCTTCTTCAGAAATCAAAACACAGATCTTTATTCATATAATGCCTTATATATCACCACCACCAGTTCAAAATAAGTTAATTAACCAATGAAATCCTCTCCAATATTAATTGACCTAATTAAACAATGAATTGTATTTGAAAATACATTCCTTAATAAACCAACACAGTTCATGTATTTATTTGAAGTAAATAACAAGGTAGAAATTTTTTTTTTATGTTAAAATATATAAATAAATACAATAAAATATACTTTAAATACCATTTATACTTTAATTAAGACATATTTTAGTTCGTACTAAAACAATATATTAAATGTTATCCAGTGGTGCCCTCTTGTGGTAAGTTTGCAAAATTTACAAAATTTCAAAGCTTAGCAGCTCTAAGTTTCAACACTGTAGAAATAGAAAGCATGTCATTAAGTCCTGGAAATTTAGTGGAGTCCAAAATTATTTGCCACAATAATTCCTTGTATTGTAATTTTGCCTCCCACATACCACCCCTAATTTCTTTCGGGACAATTTCCAGGGCAGAAAAACTAAAAGTAGCCATGTTGTCAGGCCAAAAGGGAGCAATGATGATCACTCTGGTCTTGAACAAATTTAACCAGAAAGTGTGTTAGGGATAAAAGGGAATTGTTGGATTGAAGGATCAAGTGAAGCATCAAGACTTATCTTCTCAATTAGTCACACTGCGCCAATTTCTAATTGCAATGCACATCCCAGGGATGTCCACTGCAATTAGAAAATCAGTGCAAAGACATCACCCATGGCCATACCCTCATGGTATCCTGACAGGGAACAAGCAAGTTCCTCTGAGGTACCAGACTACTGCCATGTTGTCCATTTGTATGGAAGTCATACCCTCTGGGAGAACATCCTGAAATGTTAGGAGTGTTCTCACCTCCAAGACACTAATGTGAAGATTGGTCCAATGCTCTTGTTAACATCTACAGGCCATTCCCCCTTCAAAGTGCACCTTCCCTCCAGAAGGGAGGCATCTGTATTTACTACAGCCAAGGGTGACTCTGTGTGCAAGGGAAGACCTTACTCACAAATGTAGATTTCATACACCAGCTGATATGATATCCACATTTTGGTAATGTGTCTTGGCATGTAATGGGTAAATGTTTTGAGACCATAGCACAGAAAAGTCCACTGAACCTGACTAGTGGAACCAGTAAGATTGTGGCAGCCATTAGACCCAAGAGTTGAATTAACCTTGCTGAGAGGGAAGATGTGGAAATACTTATGTAGCTACACGAGTAGGCAGAACACTCTGTTTTAGATTGCCAAATTACCCCACTCCAGAGTATAGGTGGCATCCAATGAATTTTAGTCGTGACGGATCCATGTGGCTCTTGGGTATTTATCATGATTCTTAGGTTTTGCATTAGACGAGCAGAAGGACAAGATGGTGTAACAGTAGATGCTTGAAGGTAGCAGTGAGAAGCTAATTGCACAGATAAGAAAACTTTCATCCCTAGCAGATGTAGATGTGCTGCAACCATTGGCATTACCTTGGTAAAACACTCTGGAGGTCTGTGGTGAGACTAAAGGGCAGCACTCTGAATTGTAACTACTGGCTCTCTGCCAGAAATTGAGAAACCTTCTGGAGTGCTTCTATGTTTATGATAAATATACTGTTAAGCACATCCAATAGTCCTCCCTCAAGAGCAGTACAGACAAGATTGAGACCATCCAGAATTGTCTTACAAATTTAAACTCAGATCTAGAATGATCAGACTTCCATCTTTTTTGGTTCTAAAAAGAACCTTGACTAGACTTTCTACTCCATCTAGACTATGGAGACCAGCTGGATGGCTCTATCAGCTTGGACATTTCTGCTGCAGATTCCCATCAACTGGGTGAACATTACTAAATTCATTGGGGAAATTAAAAAGGGAATTGGAATAGCCTCTGAAAATGTTTAGCACTCAGGAATCTTATGTTTTGGCAGGCAAGTAAGTGCCTCCCCACTGCAGCAACCAACCTTTCAGGAGCACTGGTAGGGCTTTTCAGTGAAGGGACAACAAAAACTTTAACTTTGTGGTCCACCCCTGCCTCCGGTGACATTCGTTAGTTTCTTCCTCTGCCGTAAGAGGGCTTGTCCCTAGGAGTGTAAGGATAACCCTTTGATTTGCAGAACCACATCTCACCACCCTTCCAATTCCTGGGGAATGTTCTTTATGGGGTGGAGAAAGGAATTCTCACTGTAGACAGTTTTACCATCTTGTTGACTGCTGGTTAACATCTTCCCTTTGGCCCAAAAAGCATAGAACCATCAAGTGGGACATTAAGTCTTCAAGCCTCCCACCAAGTCACAAAAGGTGCATTCAGGCACTGTGTACAGCAATACTGGTGCCCACTGTTCTTGTTGTACCATGACCTAGATTAAGTAGTAGTTGCCTGGCAACATACAATACATATTGAAGGGTAGTGATCTGGAGTCCACAGCTGGAACACCTGCAGGCAGTTTACCAGAGAGCTCTTTAGTCAATTCTCTGAAGTGTTACACAAGCCAAATAGTTTAGCAGTTAGAGGACAAAGCTCACTCACGTGCATGTTTTCCAAACTGGCTCAACTTCCTAGACACCCTGTTGGCAGAGGTGGACAGAGGAATTTCTGATAATTCCTTCTTGGTGGACATTGCTACCATGGAATCCTCCAGCTAACCTCTGATCCAATGCTTCCTGCCTTTAGGTGCAGGCAAGATCCTTTTTTGTATTTTTTCCACCACATCAGGGTCCTTCCACAGCCAGAGCCACAAGGTCAATCAGGGGATCAACCTTCAGTTCTACCCAAGATGCAGCTCAGCTGGAACCAAAGGTCTCATCTACAGAAAGGTCATCTGTGCACCATCTCCCTCTGTTTCAATTACATGATCTCAAAGCTGAGATCTTCACCTTCATCCAAATCTGTCTTCAGTGAAAGACTCTGGGAATGAGTATGTGCTAAAGGTCTTGAAGGTAAAAGTGCCGTGACAGCAAGAGACACACCAAGAGAAACCCAAGCTGAATGAGTAACAGCCTCATTCTATTGACATCTTGCTTAAGGCTTCTGGATGAAAACAGAAGCCAAGGTTGGTCTTTAAAATCTTTTCCTATCGTATAAAGGATGTAAGCTCAAGCTCATGGGTTCTGGTGAGAATTATAGCCAAAGAGGGGAAGGTCAAGTCCAAGCAAATGACTGATCTAACCTCTTTGAAGGTCTAGGATCCCAAGCTCCTAGCCTTCTCTGTACTCTTTAGTTGTCTGTCCTGCTTCTTAGCTGGGGAGGAGCAGTTGTGGATGAAACGGGAAGGGAAGACCCTTTTGGTGGTAGAAGACCTTTTACAAAAGTAGTTTTCCCCCTCATGTTTGAGAGACCCCTAGTGCCAAATGAGGTATAAGTTTCACAATCTGTCAAGGTGGGCAGCACCAAGAAGTAGAATGTGGAGCTAGAGATAGGCCTTTGTATCTGCATTTGGCACATTTCTTAAACCCTTGATGGTCACATTTTTAAAACTTATGGTACTAACAGTAGTACCAAAAGTGAAAGGCAGACCAAAAATCAGAACAATCTACAAAGGAATAAATATCACAAGAAAACATCTAAAGATAAAGACAACTATCCTACTAAACCTAAAATTCATTTTACTGTAGCCTAGAGGAAACAATCTGGAGGGAAATCTCTGTAGGAGATTGTAGGAAACTGATCAAACAGCAAGATACTTTCCACTGAAGAGCTCTTGTAGGAGGAGTCTGATGCTTCAGGTGGCAAATGAGATCTGAGGTACTAAGGAGGAGTGGAGGAAATTATGTGTAGGGAGGGGTCAGATCCATGAAGCTTCAGAGATGGTGCAGAGGTTGGAGACAACAACCCATATATTGATCTGATGTTTATTTTCATCCAATTCAACAGCTCTAAGGGAGGACAGGGAGTTTCCAATCCTATGGTAGCACAAGATCCTCCAGGGGAAGTTGAAGTACACTTCAGGAAGCTTCTACAGAAGCTAACTGAAGCACTCATGAAAATCAAAATGTACTTTGGAACTTGCTGCCCTTAAAATGGGCACAGCTGCTCCTACATGTGGAAGTGCAGTCTAGAAGGAAGGGTACAATCTCTGGCAACTAGAACTGGAAATTTAGAATAGGAAGTGAACAGCTAGATAATCTAGGTGTGCATGTTGCCCATCTTCTCGGGCACTCAAATAAAGCAGAGGCAAGCAAGCCTCTTAAGGCTAATAAGTGTAGCTTGCCATTAGGGTGAATCCTCAGACAAGGGGGAAGCACAGGAGTCTGGAGGGATATTTTTTGCCACCAATATCTGTGAAGTAGTTGGCTAAGGAAGCAAGGTCATAGCATGGCTTGTTCTACATCCAGAGCTAAATCAGACATTAACACAGCCAGCTCCAAGCACCAATAAAACTGAACCCATCAGAAACCTGGCCTCTTGTGGCAATCAGTACAGTAGTGTGAGTCAAGGCCCATTCTTGTGCTATATCATTCAGCCATGACCATTTCCCTGTCTGCAGATATACAAAACCACAACAGTACTGTCAGAGCGGATGATGACCATGCTTTAAGAGTCCTGAAAGGTTAGAAATGTGGCCTGAATTGTTATACTGGAGAAGCAAGCTAACAAATATGCTGTTATCACTAGACCCTTAAAGATGGTCACATCACCCTCATGCAAATCCCAGTGTGGGCCAGCATTAAGATGGATGCTAGCATGGATACAAGAATAAAAAACTAGAGTTCAGAATGCATACTACAAGGACTGCGCACAACAAATGTAATCATCTAGAATGCATTCATCTGCCTTCACAAGGGATAATGTAAAAGTTGATCATACAGAGCAGAGATTTGGTTTGAAGGTGCAAGAAACCTAGAAAATAAATATCTGGCTTGAGCAACCCTGTGATGTGCTGCTAGCAAGACATTCCTCAGCCCCAGCTCAATCACTCTAATGGGGCTCAGGAAGTTTGCACTGTAACTTCCAATGGGCGAAGCCTAAGCCTTTTGACAGAATCAGGTTAGGTCCTCGTTTTAAAATGTTTGCATTTCTGGAACCATATGGGTTATGAAAGTATAAATGACAAACTTCAAACCATTTTTATAGTGGTAGCATTCTTTAGGTCCTAGGTCTTAAACCTAATTTTTAAGTCACAGTAAACACCAACTTATGTTTGCAATATTTTGTAAACTAACAATCTCAGCAACCACTGAAGTTACACACTGTCAGCTGCATTTCACTCATCTAGTTGAGATCTTTCATACAAGTCTAAGGAGTTGTGTTACTTGGTTGAGCTATTTAGGAAAAATATGAGTTATATCTATATAAATTCATAAAATATTTACCTGCACTAGACAAGAGGTCAAATATTAATACAGTTGAGTTTGCCATTGTGTAGGCTTTAAGATGAAATCTTAAAACTTTGTACATAGCATGGTTTTAGAATTATTAATCAAATAGGAACAAGCAATATTTGATGCCTAGATGAGTCAGTAGGAGTTAACTGCAGATACACCTGGAGGAGTCACTGATGTCATGAGTTAAGATAAAACCAAGGTAGTGTTAAACATCTTAACTTCCTGGGTTCCCTTGAAATTCTGATATGGAGTTGAGCATCAGTTTAGACCACTAACACAAGACAGAAGCTATACTAAACTTTACCACTCCACCCATAAAATTTAAGGCATACTGAATATTCCTAGCAGAAATATACCCAAGCCTGCGGAAGACTAAGGGTACTGTCATGGTTTTAGAATGGTACTTTCATTCCCAGCCTTTGAATTGCTAGCCCACTGGAGTAAACAGATAGTAAATTGGGAAGGTTTGGCACCCTAACCATTAGACTTTGGCTTGCCTTGAGCCCTTCAGTGGTTAGGGTGTGTGGAAGGTACCCTAAAGTTTTGTATGCTGTCTGGTTGTCTTGGGCAAAATAAACTTATTAAGTTAGGCTACTACAGTGCTCCTATGAACATCTATAGCTAGAGAAGTGAAAATGTGTCATACCATGTTTTCCTTGAACATGCTCCATTTAAATGTTAATATTTTTAACAGACAAATGGAGTGGCAAATGAGATTAACCCTACAGTTGTCATCCAACACTAATGAAACTGGCTGACTTCAAACCAATGCCATGAAGGTCAATTCATGAGACCAGCCCTTTTACCCAGTTGACAAGATTTCTGTGCTTAAGTGGTTACAGAAGCTTGACATGGGGGCAAACTAGTAGGGTACAAGAATTCTGGAAAAAGCAATGCAGAAAGATAAGGGACTAATCCTATCTGGAGGAAGCAATACCCTGGGCTAGGAGTTGGACAGGTTCATTTACAACAGGGGTGTCCACCTCAATTGTTAGTATACAATACCCAGTACCCCCTGATCTGTACAAAACAAAGTCAACGTCTCTTACTAGACAGCATAACATGCAGATGCTGGCCGATCAAAATAGGCTGTGGCATATTTAAAAAGGTGATCCCTTATAATGGGTCAACAGTAGATTATCCTCTGGTGGCAAGCCTGAGGTAAAACCATCTTCAATCATACCCAAGAACATAAATGTTTGCATATACCAATAAGTACTGTCTTCAGTGAAGATATCTATAAAGAGGAATCTCAAAGAGAAAACTAAAGATGTGGCATGCTGCAGATAGCCAAGATCTCTTCAACAATTTAAAATCCTGCAAAATCTAAGCTTGACTAGTAAAGGGGAATCAGGCTCAAGTTTTGAAGATTACTCAAACACTCCCAATGCCCGTGGAAGGAGGCTCTTACATGCCTGTAAACAGCCACATGGGGCTTTATAACCATGATCCACCACTACTCAAATGCCTTACCAGCCAAGTCTCAGACAGTCAAAGTCTACATATATCAGAATCTATATCAAGGGGTCTCCGCATCAGCTGCTCCTAAAATCCCAAACAGCTGCCGAGTAACTAGATTCTGCATATTTTGACTATTAAGACTATAGTAGCACCTCAACCTGGATTCTTCCTTTACGGGTTTTCCTGGGACATGCACCCCAGTGTTAAAAGCTATTCAGTCTGTGTAAGGACCATGAGCTTCTTTCACAAGCATCAAGGCATGTTTTACTTCATAGAAGAAAATCTTTTAGTCTGAAGTTGGACCACATCATTCACCTGCACATTTTCACATGGGGGTGTCACTAAAGATGGCAAAAGTCACTATGCCTTCAACCCTCAAGCATATGGGGCATTTAAGAGGTTCCAGGGACTTTGACATTGTGCAATTTTAGTACCAACTGGGAAAGGGCAGTAGAAGTAGCACAAATCTACCGATTCCATAGCTGGATGATGGAAACTGAATAGAATTCTACTAGTCACTGCCACAACTGTGGCAGGTTATAAATGGCATCCACCTCTGGGTGAGTCTTTTCCCCCCACGATACTAACCAATTTTGACACATGCTAGACTTATGAAGGCTACAATGAGGGGGTATAGGTGTCAGTAGGGCAGCCACTATAGTGAGATACTAGTTTAAAGTCACCAGTAGAAAACCCCTCCCTCTAGGTCCTCTGAAAAGGATTTAGTGACTGGACTTTCAGAGAGCATTTTATAGGGCATCTACGGTGAAGACTGACTGACTAGACCCTCCAAGGAGGGTCTTATACTCATAGGTTACTAAGCTAATTCCTTAGGGCCTTTACAAGCCTAGTCATATAATCCCCCCCCCCCCCAGTACATAGCAATACTATGATCAGCATCAAGTGTCCCTGTCCATGAGGGCCATAGGTGTCACCCCTGGGGTAAATTTGCAGTTTTGCCACCCAATTGTCAAGGTTGTGCTTAGAGTCAGGAGCTCTACTTCACATGAAGCAGCTTATTTCAGAGGTGTGATCTCTGGGAGACCTCTGTCTCTTCAGCAATTTCTGTTAATATTGCAGGCCAGCTTGAGATCTCTGGAGAGAGCAACTTCTCCCATTTGATTTGTGGGTGTGTAGTATTTCCATTAGGACAGGGTCAGACTGTTCTGTAGGTCAGGCACAGGTCACCTCTCAGCAGCCTGTACAATACAGAGTACAGTGACAGGGATTTCAGTCTTTCTATGTAAGTCATGTTTTGGGAGACCCTGAAATCTTTATTAGACACCTCTGTAGTCTCCTGCTGCTGCAGGTGTCTGGTGAGGTACATGCAGATGGGAGCATTATACTCAGTGGTCTGAAGAGCCAAGTACAGTGGAGCAATGACCTCCCTAATCTTGGATGTTATGTCCTAATTTATAAGATGGGCAATGAACAAGGCTATATCACTGTGGACACATTGCGTTTAGATCACTATCACCTTGTGTTCCCAAGTCATACACCACTGTGAGAGCTTAGAGCAGTGCTGTCTATTGTAACTAGCAGGATCTAGTACTCTGTCAAAGGGGATAAGGAGGCATTTGTGTTTAGTTTCCGTCCATGGCCCTGGCACCAATTGCGTCAGCCCCTTCTTTAATTTGTTGATGTCACTGGGGGACTGATTGCACCCAGTTTACAGTAGTCTACAAACTTAGTATGCCACAGGCCATCAACTTTTGACTGGACTTCAGAAAAATTACAGAGGGCCCAGTACAGATCTTTGTGGTACACCACTGGTAATTGGTCTACTGGTGGAGGTGGATTCTCCAACTTTAAGTGTGCTTTCTGTGACCTAGTTTGCTACCCATCTAGTGAAAAATGGATTGCTACCCAGCTGGATAGAGTCTCACTGATCCCTGTGTGGGGAATTGTGTAGAAAGCCTTGGCTAAGTCAAGAAAGGCAGTGTACTACTTTACCCTAATCCAGGACTTTGGTGACTCAAAGTTCACCAGGTGTAATAAGATATGCCCTTGAAACCAAGCTGGGTTGAATCAAGAGTTTGAAGGTTGCCTACATCCTAGTTGATAAGGTCCAGGATTATTATTTCCATGGCCTTGCAGATAAGGCTCATTAGACAAATGGGTCTATAGTTCCCAGGGTCAGTTGATGGACCTCCCTTTGTGCAAGGGGATTACTGTTGCCGTTTTCCACTCCAGCACAAACCAAGTGCTCAGACTGCGGTTAGAGAGATAGCCAAGTGGTTCCACTAGGTTTTATTTTAGATAGTTTAGTATGTAGCCCACAAGGTTATCTAGTACACTAAGACAGTATTTTTGGCCTTGGAGAGCATTTGAATGGTAGAGGACAGGTGTCAGGAACGTTATCTGGTATGGTTGGTAGGGACTGGGGCAAAACTCACCAAATCTGTCAGCCAGCACGTTAGCAATTTCTTCAGGTTCCATGTGAGTGCTGCCGTTCACTAGACATTCATCACACAGCTAGGGAATCCCTTTGAGGTTTCAAACAGCCAAAGAATGCCTTGTGTTAGCCTTGGCTAGGGATGCCATCTAGTCTTGTAACTTGCTTTAGAGGACTTTACAAGATTTCTCTAAGGAGAGACATTAAGCCAGGGGCTCTTTAGTCTAGTTGCTGCACTAGCATTAAAAAAGGTTATATTAGTTGAGGGACAGTTTATACAGGTTGATGAATGGAGCAAAAAGACCCAAGGATTCCTGCTTCCAGATACAAAAGAAAAGGCAAGACAGATCACCTGCCTTTTGCCTAGGAAAAAACAGGTTCCAGACAGTCAATGAAAAGAAAAGGCAGGTGTGTGCAAAGCCAGACAAGGCTGCCCCTTTGTTCCAGGCTCTAGAAATTTGATCAGCTGTTGTAACCCTGTAAAGAGCACCTGCCTTGCCACAAGTATACAAGATGTATTCCAAGTCCCTCTTGACTCTTAAAGGGACAGGTTTAAACTTCCTAGTCTGAAGGAAGAGAAAGTGATTTAATGGGATAAGAAAAATCTAACAGTTCCGACCAGGGTTGAGAGGAGACAAATTAAGACTTCAGGGTGCAAAGGAGGTCTTTACATCTGATGTGGCCCTTTCCTTTGACTGTTCACTACAGTGTGGAGAGGTTCCCTCTACTATAACACTGCAAGATGACTATTTGCTGCTGCAGTAGCTCAAGCTAGAGAGATCCTGCCAAGGACATGCCAGCTTCCAGTGCTGCAGGGCATCCCCCACGCACTCAGTCAGCTAGCTTGAGCAGAGATGACCTAAAGATAGGGTGCAAAGCCTGTCACAGCATTCATGTCAGAGCTTTCATGTCAGAGAGATAGGCCAACACCCAGTGATGGACAATGCTAGGAAAATGTTTGCACCCTATATAGCATACAAAAAAGGAGGGTAAGGGACTACCTTTTCCAGGAATGCCACAGATGAAGCCAAGGCTCTGGCAAAATGAGACTTGACCCTGCCTAGAATAATTTGCTGTGGTGGGTGACAACCAACCAGCCACAACTTTAACACTGACTCCGTTTTTTCCTTACCTTTACAAGAAAGCAGATCTAATTATTTGCAACACTGTTTTCTGTGGACCTTCAAGGTAAGAAATTAGATTTTATGGAAGTGGAGATTGAAAGATGAACAGACACCAATATAGACAAAGCATTAGTTAAGTCAGCCTTTTAGAAAAAATGGGTTTCTCTTATCAGAACTTACAGCTCCCTTTCCCTACAGAAGATGGAAAAAACAGTGTTACTGATTGTCAAGTCAAGGACAAAGACAGCCTGATGAGCTAGTTCAAATGGAGGGGGTTCTACCAACCAGAGCCTGACGAGGAGCCATGTCAATTTCAGGTGGCCTCATGTGTGACAACTTTTCAAACACATGAGATTGCAGTGAAACAGGCCAATCCAAGAGCAGATATGCTGAAATGGTCAATGAGCCTTGGCTAAGGGGGAAAAGCTAGCTACAGAATATTAACTCACAAATAG